>NC_046661.1:31582535-31584832 GCF_010883055.1 Belonocnema kinseyi | reverse complement strand
TTCGAAAACTGATTTTCAAGCCATCAGGGGCCAACTCGAGCGGCCTGAAGCGGCCAGGCAAATTTTATGCGTGGTTATAGAATCCGGAGTCTCAATTATTCAATATACGGTGAAGACTACAAATTTAAAATGTCTCAACTATTAAGGGTTTAAATATGTTTGAAATTGCTGTTCTGGAGACTAAACAGCACTTATTCTTTTATTAAGAAATGACAATCAAAATTGTTAAAGCAAGTTTTTAAAAGAGTTTTAAAAACCTTAAAAACTATCAGAGGTTTTAATAGTTCAATATATGTGATAGAACCTCTTTAAATTTGAAATTAGTCTATTCTTTTTATATTTGAGCTACAATTATTCCATTTTAGAAGTTATAAATTATAATTGTGAAAAACAAATAAAATGTTTTAATTAATTTATATTTAAAACAAAAAACCTTTGCATAATTCAATCTAAATGCAGCTGCAAACATTTAATTTGAAATGCGTTGAATTCAAGGTATACTTTAAAAGGAAACTGAAAGCAAAGGATCGACTACCAAAGAAATCGAAAGAAAGTGACTCGCTGGATTGCAAATGAACATGGAAAATGGTGTATTTTCGCATTTTTAAACTTTAAATTAAAACTTTTTCGCGTTGTAACAATTTCGAATCCCAGAATGTTATTTTTGACCTAACCTATAACTTATAACGAAAATTCTGAAAATTCAAACAGTAAGGCTATATTCTGAAAATGAAGCAATTTTAACGTTAAAATTCAAGTTCCTAAACTGAAGGCCTAAAAAGTTGCAAATTTTAAATTAGTGTTGTGTTTTTAAATTTTCTGAAGTTTACCTTTTTTACATACCTAGATGTCAAAAAAGCCTACCAGTGACTGAAATGGATTAGAAAAAAATCGCCAAGATCCAAGAATAAAAATTGAATGTACAGCGAATTTTTAAATTTTTAGTTGTGATTATCTGTAACTTTGTGGTATCAACAATTTCCGTACAATTTTTCTTTATTAATACTGTAGGAAAAAATGAACAAGATCGAGCGCCGAGATTCTAATTAGAGCAAATTTTCTGTAATTCTATGAGGATGGCTGAAATATCCCGAAAAATAAAATTCCCGACTCGGTAAAACTCTCTGTCCCGAAAAATACAATTCCAAAACTAATAAAACTCCTGAACAGTTTATAATATTAACGAATTTGAATATTCCCAAATAATAAAACTCCCCAAATAAAATTGTTTCTTAATCAGTATTAATTATTTATTAAAAATACGATAATAAAATATTGTTATCAAATAAATTTTTGTTTAAACTTTAAAGTGTTAAAAATTGTTTAAATTTAAAATTAAAATTATAAAAAAAATTTTACCGACAAATTCATACACAAAAACACGTGTTTTTTAATTAACATTTCGATTTTTCGGAAGAACTTTTGTGATTTAAAAAATACTATATACATTTTCAACCAAAATATCTTATCCAGAAATATGTTTTGTTTTAATTATTATTACTTTAAATTTAAACAATAATGTTTAAACACTTCGAACAGTTAAAAAGCTTTTTCTTTGGTATAAATATTTGATTATTTTAATTTAAAAAAATAATTTGTCAAAGAACAATGTTTTCCACACTTGTTTATCTCGAAATGTCTTTTTATAATACTTTTTAAAAAATTAAAAATATGATTTTTCGAGAACATTGTTTTTATAATTAAAAAAAAGACTGTACCGAAAACCTGGATCAAGCTTCAGATCTGAAAAAATTCAGCGATACATACATGTCAAACTTTTCTAACCACAAAAAATCTTTCTACTGCTTTACCGTCATATTTTACGAATAATGAGAAAACAAGAATTCGACTTCGTAGTACGATGAGGGCAGCACCTCGATAGGGCAGAAAATGTGATGTCCTATATATATAATTCCCCACTCCGACGCCCCGTACCGCATCTATGTTTATAATATTTTTGGTGTAGATAACTTATTTGTTAATTTGCAACGATGGTGCAAATTTTATTGCTTATATTAATTTTTCTCAAGGTTTAGACGATTTTGTATAAAATTGGTGTCAGTGCTCAATATGAGCGAATAAAAAAATCTAAAATGCATCAAACCAAAAATGATCTACAAAGTGCTATAACTCGAATGGTAATATCCTATTCCATCAATTTATAAATAATCTTTATTTAAAATTACCATTATATTGATGTATACAGTCTGTCAAGTTAAAGCGTGGGTGGCTTTACTCGCAGTCGGTAAGGTGTATCGACATGATTTTGGTGTCAAAATATTAAGAAGAGCTCCCTC
>NC_046661.1:31581141-31582435 GCF_010883055.1 Belonocnema kinseyi | reverse complement strand
GGAGCTCTTCTTAATATTTTGACACCAAAATCATGTCGATACACCTTACCGACTGCGAGTAAAGCCACCCACGCTTTAACTTGACAGACTGTAGATGAATTTCAACTAAAATGATAAATTTTCAACAACAAAAATCAAGTTTCAACAAACCCCTTCAACTATTAACTTGTAAAATTTGTTAATTTTTACCTGCTAAATGTTTCAATGTATGAAATTTTAAGTTTACCTTAAAAATTGTTGAATTTCACATTACAGTTTAAAATTAATTATTTAACTAAGCATTGGTTTTAATGATTTTTTCAACTATAAAATGTTATTATAATAAATAAATTTTTTTAATTTATTATCTTCAGTTTTTAGAACAATAATACTTTGATAATAATAATATGAATAATTATGCTTAATTATTTTAATATATATTATTTAAATTTCAAATTATTATTATTATTATTATTATTATTATTATTATTATGTTTTCTGAACAGATTAGGAGTTTATACAGGATGGGCACGCTGGGGCTTACATAAAGGGCCAGTTGAATGCCTTTAAAGTTGCATTCGGATCGGCCATTCGGCCAAGTCCGTGCATCTTCGGATTAAGTTTATGAGAATTTCCATGGTTGCGTTCAAAACTTCAAGCGGTTATGTTCAGATTCACCTGTTTGCCCTAGTCGCTGTCAGTAAATATAGGCAATGTCAATTTAAAGTTTACGCATGTAATATTTCATTCACTTTATTTAAAACATATCATATCTATTCATAACATACCTTTTTTTATGCAGTAAAAATAAGCGTTAAACACCATTCACTCTTCGTCCACTGGAAGCGCAGAATATTATTACTATTTTATAGTATTTGTCACTGAGCAGCTATTCTATAATGGTATTAGCAAAGAAAAAAAGTACGTTTACTTCTCAGTTCACATGTCTCACTTCATTATTAATTAAACATATATGTAAGCCCCAGCGTGTCCACCCTGTATAATAATAATTCAAGGATAATTTTCAAATTCAATATACGATTTTAAAGTATAAGTTTCTGTTTAAACAAAATTAAGACAAAAATGTTCTCAGCAAGTATGCATCGCTGGAAACAAACTTTTTGACAAATTATTTTCGTAGCAATGTTTCTTGGCTTCTGAAATTGGTTTTATTAAAAAAGGGTTAAGTGCATTTTTGACTTAATTTTTACGTGCAGAAAGTTTTCTTTTGATTTTGATTGAAAAATTGAATGCGTATATTTAATATCATATATACATCCATACATACATACATACATACATACATACATACATA
>NC_046661.1:31578995-31581041 GCF_010883055.1 Belonocnema kinseyi | reverse complement strand
TATTTCGGGACTTTCATAATTTCGGGAATTTTATTATTTGGTTATTTTTCAATTTACGAATTTTACAGTGTCGGGAATTTTATTTTTCGGGATTTTTCATTCACTTTTTCCGAAAAATAAAATTCCCACATCACTGTAAAAATTCCGAAATTATAACATTGTCGAAATATAAAAGTCCCGAATGGGAAAATTTTCGATAATTTACAATCTTACCGAATTTGAGAATTGCCGACAGAAAATTTCCGAATTATACAATATCCGCGCTAGACATCTCTCTAATTTGAACAATTAAAAAATATTTTGTTAAAAAAAATTTTTTTAATAGAATAATAAAATATTTTTAATAAGGAAAAAACTTTTTTAATGTTTAAAGTTTCTAAAAATTATTGTTGGAATATAAAATAACAATAATTGAACGAATGTATTTTTTGATAAAAAGTTATTTGAAAATGTGCATTGTATTTTTGTACATTACAGAAAACGCTCGAAAAAATGAAATTATTATTTTAAAAAATAAAAATAAAAGTCGCGTTAAATCAGCCTGCATTGAATCCTGCAAATTTTGTTTCATTTAAAGCTCACGTGTTTTAAATTTATGTTTGTATCACATATTTATACACTTATTGTTATTTTAAATGAAAACAATAATTTAAAAAAATTAAACATCAAACAAAATTTCTATAATAAAAATATTTGATTATTGTATTTTTAATAAATAAATAATATTGATCACAAAACTGTTTTCTCAATTTCTGCAATTCGGGAATTTTCTAGTATGTATATTTGATCATTAGACAGCATTCGGCCTGGAGTTTAATTATTCGGGAATTTTCAAATTCGATAATATTGTAAGCTGTGCAGAATAACGTTTTTATAAAAATATAATTATAATTCCAAGTGATAGGGAAATTGTTCTTTCGGGTTTTAGATGTTAAGACGACAGTTCCAAGCCAGATTACGTTTCGCATTGGCAAACAATATTATACGAACAGAATTTCACTGACACATTCGTAAAAAATATCATGTTCCATAAAGTATATTTTAAGATAAACTTTAAATTATTATAATTGATACAGCTTATTTATTTTAAATTTATTTTTAATTGAAAATGGGTTATAAAGTTTTAATCGCGAGTTTCCATTTGTTTAACTTCTAAGACTTTCCAAATGAAACAGTTTAATTTTTAACGTTAAAATTGTAATATTCTTCAATTTTAAACAAATTCCGAATAGTGTTGTCAAATCAATTATAATTCACTTGTGAATCCTTGGTGTCCACTTCAATTAAAAAAAGAATCATACTTTATATTCGCAGTTGATAAACTAAAAACGATTTCTATCTAAAATTATAAATTTGAAACGCGTCTAATTTTTAATTTTCCAGGTCTTCAAAACTGCATTCTAAAATTCGAAATTGAAAGATTTTCGAATTACATACTGTAAACTGAATGATATAATAGGAAAAAAGCAATTTAAGGAATTTAAAAAAAAACTGTTCAAACCAATCTTGGACCAATTTCTTTTCTAAAAATTCATAAATTTCCCGGTCAAAAAATTAATTCACTGCCATTTGCCTATTTTTCCCAGCCTCACAAAATCCCCGTCAATTCCCGTTCTAGCTCCAACCTGTTTCAAATAAAAATTTATAAGAATATTTTACTTATTTTTCACATTAGTAATTTATAGCCTTTAAAATTGAATAGTTTTAGGCCAAACATAAAAAAGTAGAATAAAATTGTCTATTTATAGTGTTTTTATTATATATTGAACAATTTAAACATCTGAAATTTTTTTCAAGTTATTTAAAAACTGTTTTTTAAATACTTTTTGTGTATAAGAAACAATTTTCTTCCATCTAATAACTATTTTGAAATAGAAAGAAGTGAAAAGAAACACAATTATAAAATCTGATTTTTTGTTTGTTATTTCGTGATAAAGAAAACATCTATTTATAAAATAATTTATAAAAAGGGCTTATAATTTTTGCCCAAAGAAGATAATTTCCAAATAGTTTAAGCTGTACTACTGGACCTTGCTTTCAACCGGA
>NC_046661.1:31577256-31578895 GCF_010883055.1 Belonocnema kinseyi | reverse complement strand
TTTTTTAACATTAATGATCACAAATTGTTCTGCCGAACGATCCTTCTCGCAATTGAAAAGAATCAAAGCTGCTGAAAGAGCTACAACGCGACAAGAGCGACTGGAGATGTTAGGTATACTTTGCATTGAATCAGATTTATAGAACAAAATCGATATTGATGATATAATTGATGAATTTGCCGAAAACAAATGTAGAAAACGACATGTTTGAAATGTAGATGGTAATTTTATTGATATTATTACATTGTGACAATAAAATTTTTATGAAAGATATAAGTTTTTGTTTTTTATTCGAGAAAAGAAGGGAAAGGACGTGAAAAAAGGGCCCCCAAATCGATGGTTGCCTAGGGCTCCGTTGAGGGTTAAGCCGGCCCTGCTGAACATCCTTGATTATGTCTGGTTTCATCCAAACAGTATCCAATTCGTGAATTTGTTTTCATTTACTCCTTATTATGTATTCTTTATGTATGTATTCTCCTTATGTGTGCTTATCGAATGCCTCGAAGAAAATGTTCAGATTTCCGAAATGTTGCGGCATTAGTAACATTAATAACACAGAAAATTGTCAATAGCATTTTAGATTAATAACACATTCATTAGCTTTTTTTAAGGTAAACAACTTTTATCTATTTATTTTTTTCATTGCTTATGTCGTTTGTCTAAACACTTATATCTTATATTTTTAATGTTGTTTTTTTTACGACTAAAACAAAAACTACCCTTCGTATCAAAAAGTAATTGATAAAAAACTTTTGGATCTTTTTAAGGTGCACAATTTTTTATTTCTTTTCTTTTCTCCGCATCTTGCACAGTTTGATCACTAAATTAAATTTATGATTTTTCAATAGTTTTGGTTCTTTCAAAATTTGAATATTCGATTATTCAAAACAATCTGAAACGTTGTTATGATAATCTTTTAGGGCTCTCAAAAAGCAACGTTTTTCTTCTCTCGAGTTTTTTTTCAAGTCTCGCACTGGTTAGTTTACAATTTTAATTTTGGTATTTTTTTTTAATTTGTTGAAAACGCTATAATTCTGGTAATATTCTTTTTATCAAAAGAAGTCGATGAGGTAAATTGTTCGGATTTCTAATTATTGCGAATACCCGTACATGGAATTTTTAAATCTTGAAAAAAATTGTCTCAGACATGTTGAAAATTCTGTAACTTTTTGAGTTTTCACCCAAAGTAACCAATCAACTTGATCTTTAGTTTCTAAAGTAAAAACCTGTATTTCGTGTCCAGACGTAAAATTTTACACAAATGTAATAACTTTTTTGATGAGAATGTAAAAAATATCTGTACTCTGAGTACGGCAGTGATTTGAAATGTTGAAGATTTGGAATTTCAAATTATCTAGTTTTGAAGATTTATGTTTTAAAGGTATAATATGAAATTTTTTTTTAAAAGTTCAATTTTGAAGACTTGCAATGGAAAATTCTTTAATTTTAACGATCTGCAATTTAAAACTCTTTAATTTAGAATATTTGCAATCAGAAACTCTGGAATTTTAAATGATGTATAAATAAAATAATTAAAAAATAAATTAATTAATTTAAATCTAACAAAATTCTAATTAAATTTAATTAAATAACAAAATAAAATAAAAATTCATATAAACTGTCATGATTTTGAAGATTA
>NC_046661.1:31564166-31577156 GCF_010883055.1 Belonocnema kinseyi | reverse complement strand
GGTGTGCCGAGAGTTGCTTACAGCGCTCCAAGTGGCTCTTGGCAAACTATATGGAATTGTGCTATTTACGGGGAGCGGTGGGTAGAGGGGAAGTGACTTTTTCGCTGGACGCGCCGTCTATATTTATGGCGGGTAACTAAGCTCGCACCGCATCTACGTTTATAATATCTTTGGTATCTAGGACTTAATATCTTCGGCCACATACTTGTAGAGGCGCGACATGTACCGATTGGTTCCGCCACATGTTTGTAGAGGCGCGACAGGCAGCTATATATTCGGTCGCGCCCAATTATAGTGCATTTGAAATCCAAACTGGTAATAATCTAATTTTACTTTATAAGTGAATGGAAAAATAATTTTAATTGAGTAGAAAAGGTCTTGAAGAAATTCGAAAACTCTAAAAACTTTTTGAAATCAAAATTATACCCAGAATGTAGCAAAGATGTTAGTATAAAATAGTAATAACAAATTTGAATTGAAAAGTTTATTTTTTATTTAAGTCATAATTTTTTTGGAAATTAGTAGAAAAGTGAATTTGAAGATACAGTTGAGTTTTATTTAAATGTAAATAAACTAAAAAAGCTGTCTGGTTAAATCAACCAGAATTGTGTTGAATATGTCCTTACTATTTTTTTCTGGTTGAAGAAATAAAAATTCTGAAAAGAAATTTCCTTATAAAAACTTATGAAAAATTTTTTTTCCTAAATTTCCTTACAGACCTAGACAAATGTCTTCTGAAATGTTGCATTTTAAAAATATTAGCGAATTAAGTCGTATATGAGTTTTTTAACAGCTGTAAAGTGTAAGAAGCATTTTCGAAAGTCAAAGGAAATTACGGCTTGCTTCTACAGTTTAGCTAAGGCAATGTTATAAATATGAACCATTTTTTCAAATTGAAATAAGAAGTAACTCAATCTTACAAAATGTCATTTTCCCTATTATGTACTTCAATAGTCTATATTTTTTAAAAGAATTTGACGCTGTTTTTATTTTATTTTTAATAAATATGTCAGTTTCCTTTAATTATTTCCTTTATTTTGTATTTATTGAGAAAAATAAGTTGAAACTTTAAAATGTTCCCCACCTGTCATGTATAGAAAAATATACTTTCCAGCTGGTCGATTAAGCTTTTGCTTGCATTTACTTGTTTAACTGTTTGCATATTTAATTCCATTAAAAATTTTTATTTTGCTAAAATAATTATTCTAAATTCTTTCCTTTAATAAAAAACTTGTTTTTTTAAATTTGCTCGTAAATAAATTTATTTTCTAATAATTTCAATATTTGATTAACTTTCAGTTTCTTTTATAAAATTTTAAAGGCTTATGCATTATAAATTAATTACCTCATTGGCAAAAAAGGTTTTTTAAAGAAAAATAACAACGATCATGCAAAAAAACCCCACTTTGTTATTTGAAAAAGATATTAACAATGTTTATTTCTTGCATAATTAAAAAGAAATTAGGAAGGAATTTCATATTTGAATAAAATTATGAATCCAACCAAAAAATAAATGATCTAGCACTTTTTGTCAGACTTATTTTTTCAAAAATTCTATACTTCTTATCAAAGATCTTGATCGAAAACCGAAGTTTAATTCCGCTCTATTGTATTATTCACAACTTTCTTCTAACTGCAATTCATAACACAGTAGACAATTAGACATAATGTAACAATTACAATGAACATGACAAGTAAAAACTGTCATCTAGGTATTTGAAGTTAAAGTGAATATTTATTTCTGACAATATTAAAACCTCCATTTTAATATTGAGTTTATTAAATTAAAACGGAAGATATGTTAAAATTATTTACGCCTAGCGTTATGATGCTTAAATCTTCTTGTTCTTCAAAAATCAATATATTCCAAACAAGATTTTTTTCTTACTTCTTAAATCTTGTAAACAAAAACAAATGTTTTCATGTAATAAATGAGTGACGAAATTTTGTTATCAAATAATTTTTTTCAATGTGATAAGCCGCGATTATTTCTGCCGTCTTGGAGAAAAAAGTTACTCTCTAAAGTTTGACGGATTGCTCACCTTGGCGCACGGGGTATTTCCTATATTAATTTTTTTACGTAAAAAAAGTCGTGTCTACTAAAATGTAATATTTTGTTCTCGATGATTCAAATTAAAAAAAAGGTTTTAAAGTGTAAAATTATAAATGTAAAGCATTGAACAAATTCTGAATTTAAGAATCAAATCCTAAGCAATAAAAAATTTTAACAACGAAATTTAATTTGGTTTTGAATATAAGGGTTTAATATCGTAAAATTGACAACTATAAGCCTTTTAACTTGATTAGGCTTAAAACAATGGCCTCCAAAATCTGATAATACCCAAGTACAAACATTTAGAATTCTGCATTTCAATTTTCAATTAAAAACTTTCAAAATTAAATAATTTAAATTTATCAGATTACACTTGAGGCATATTCAAAATTTAAAAAATATTAATGCTTGTATTTTTAATTTATCAACTCTATGAAAAAATTTCAAATAATATAATTCTTGAAATTTCTGTTTATAAAATTTCTCAATTTGAATGTTTTAAATTGAAAATATATTAAAACCTTTCAATTTAAAATTCCTCTCCTCATAAAATGTTTTCGATTTAAAGGCTTTACATTAATTCCAATTTTTCACGAGGTTTGACATCGAACAATCTGCTTATTGCAGCTTTAAATTATTTATATCCTACAGCTGAAAAAATGTATTGCCGAACCATAAGTGATTTCATTTAAAACGTTTAAAATGAAATAATTTGAATTGACAGGTTATACTCGAAGAATATTCGAAATTTTACAAATACTGAAATTTTGAATTTTAAATTTATAAACTAGTTTCTTTTATTAATTATGATTTTATTCTTACGTTTCTAAAAGAAAATAATTACACTGTAATTTTCATTGTTTTCATTTCAAATTTCTCTAATTTAAAACCTTTTAATTTCAAAAACATTGAAGTTATAATAGTAAAGTATTTCCATGCAAAATAGTTATGCTGAAGTTTAAACGCTTCCTTTTATATTTTGAGATAGTCGACTTCTGAAAAGTTTCAAACCAAAAACTTTAGAACTATGAGTTCTAATTACTTTCCTGTTATTTTTTCTTGAATTCAACTAATTATTATAAAAATAAGGGAATTTTTTTTTATTTCTAGAGCTTATTTGAATGTTCTCCATTATTGAAGCCAAGAAACAACCCACATATGCCTGTATTCAATTCAATCAAATTTAAAATTTAACGACAGTTTCATTTTTATTGAACTAAATTGTAGTTAAATTCAATACCATTTAACACCATTCAACATTTACAATTTTAACTGAAATTTACTTAAATTCAACTAAATTTTACTTAAATTTTGAATTTAACTAACATGTATTCACTTTTTGAAATGATCTAAATTGTATTCAATCTTTCAATTTAGTTTTACAAAATAATTTTTAAAATTGCACTACAATAAATCTTAAAGTACGAATAGAATTCTTTTAAAACTTATTTACTTAGTATCTAGAAAATTTCTCTTTGAAAAGAAACCAGACGAGAAATTAATGTAACTAAACTTTTCTTAATTCTTAAATTCACCTAAATTTCATTTAAATGTTGAATTTAGCTAAATTTTATTTAAATTTTAAATTCAATTAAATTTTATTTGATTTGGAATTTAAATAAATTTTATTTAATTTTTTTTTTAGAAATTAAACTAAAATTCTAAAGTACGAAAAGAATTTTTTTACATTTATTTATTGTCTCGAAAATTTAAAATAATAATAAATAGAATATTTTTAAGCTCTTTTATAATTTGAATATAATTAGGTAAATCAGTGTTCATAACATTTTTAGTGTACAGGTCGTACAGAGTCAGTCAACCGACTCAAGTATAGCAAAGATTGCTGTAGTGATGGCGAAGGCGAACGCGAGAACGAGAAATAGAAAATCACGTTCGGTTTGGAATTCAACAACTTTCGGTGTGCGCCCCGGCCCCACCTCTTCAACTTTTCGCCTTTTCTATCGCAACTGCGGCCTCTGCCTACGTTACTGGAGGGGTGGAGCCAAGGCGCACATTGAAAGCTAAACCGATCGTGCCAGTGATATCTATAGCTAAGTCGGGGCTGGCTCTGCACGCCAAAAATATTAAAATTAATGAGGGCCAAAAATTATCATATTTATTATTATTCAAAAATTAATTAATTTCTTTTGCAGTTTCTTTTTTAAAAATGGAAATTTTCGAGATACTAAATAAATTAAAAAAAAATTCTTTTCGTACTTTAGATTTTCAGTGAAATTAAAAAAATTATTTTTTTAAACTAGATTTAAAAGTTAAATGAAATTAATATACATTTAAAAAGTAAATAAAATTTAGTTTAATTCAGAATTTAGTTAAATTAAAAAATTTAATAAAGTTTATTTAAATTAATTCCTCGCCTGGTTTCTTTTAAAACAGAAATTTTCGAGATACTATATAAATAAATTTAAAAAAATTTTGTCCTATTTTAGAATTGTAGCGAAATTTAAAAAATATAATTTTTATAAGAATAGTAAATTGAAGGTTTGAATACTTCGCTGTATAAATTTCTTCTACGTATATTTTTAAATCCAAAAATATTTTATTACTTTTTCGCATAATTTAGGTCTAAATAAAGTAATACTTACATTTCTCTGTATGTTGAATTGACAATTTATATTTAATTCCGAGGAAAAATACAAGGTTTTCACTACTCATTAAATTATTTATCAAAATTATATTAAAATTCTGTTTTTCTTTGATTATTTCAAACGTATAATCTTTTTTCTCATAATTTTATTAATTATAAAACCAGTAACTAGATTGTGACTTGCATAGATCTGAAACGTTTTAATAAAATTTAAAAATTTAATTTAGTCAATTATGCAATTTAAGGTTTTCATTATTTTATAACGCATTTTTTCTTAAATCACAAAAAATTATTCTGGCTGCATATTTTCCAGATAAATAATATTAAAAGTCAGAATTACTTTTAATTTTTATCTTTGTACTTTTAAAATTTATATATTTTTCGTACCACCAAGGATACAGTTTTTATATTATTAGTTATTGGGACAATTCTTTTTTTATATTAATTTTAATATTTCTCTTTCAATTAAATCATTTTATAGAGTGAAATTCACGTTGACAGTGTACCGAAAAAGTCCAGTTATTAGTACTGAGATTTCAGTATACATAACAATGGTTGTTTAAATTTTGCCAATATTCTGTCAATAACATGTCACTGAATTGGTCTCCGGATTTTACTTTTTCTTTTTATTCTTCTCAATTTTGAATTTAATATAGTTTAATATTTTATTTGAAAGACACCACGTTTGAAAGTCTTATAGAAAAATCTATCAAATAGAAGGACAATAGGCAGATTTTTCAAAAAAAATCTTGAACTGTTTTAAAGTAGAAATTATATCTTGAATCGAAAATTTAGAAGAATGATAAATTGTAATTTAATTAAAATTTAATTTTAAAAGTTTGAGGGCAGTTAACCATTTGAAATTCTTATGCTCATCAGAATTCACAGCTTCAAAGAAATCCAAATAGTGTATAAAAATAATTCAAAGAATCGAAGAATCCAACAAAATTAAAAAGAAATACAAGGCTTATAGGGGTGTATCTCAGCAACTAAGGCTATTACAAAAAAATGGAAAATGAAAGAATTCCAAAGAACCAAACAGAATTCAATAGTTTTTTGCGAACCGGGAAATGACCGGAAATTTGTTTCGTCGATTAAAACGGCGACCTGAACTTCTTAGTGTTTTCAAAATTATTATATTCATTGATGTTATCCTGTAAAAATAGTTATACTTTTTTGTACCCGTGAAAAAATTCCCAACAAGGGTTAAAAAATTTATTTATTTATTTCTTCAAGTTAATTTTCGTTCAAGTATACAATAACAAAAAAAAAACTATCCAATTAGGGCTTTTAAGTGTTTAAAAATAGGGATTCATTTTTTTCATATATAGTTTCGAAATAATTTTCACATTGTACACATCAGCTGGTTTTTAGGTAAGAAGGTCACGAAGAGGTCACAGGGTCTTTTATTATCTCAAACTTGTAACTTACGCTATGCCTTACAGGTAATAAAACCCCTCGTATCAGTTAGCAGTTCTTATTTGAAACTTACTTTCAATTGATTTGAATGCAATATGAAACACTTTAAATTCCTAAGATTTAAAGACGAAATATACACGGAGAAAAAGATCGCACAATGATATCGCAAAACCTCTATTTTACAAGAAAGCGCAATATGATAACCTGCAATCAGGTCCTGGAGCTTTGTACGATATTATAATGCACTAATATCGCAGACAAAAATGAAGTTAAATTTTGTTGCTGTCTGCTACGGCCTCCTTAGCAGCAATGGGAAAAAAGCAGAGTATGAGTCAGTTCGAGCTATAAATCAGGACTCTAGATTTAAAACAATCACAGAGAAAATTAAAAATTTGCTGCAGGTAAGACCTGCAACTAGAATTAGAACTTACTTAATAGTGATCCCAGATCTGAAACGAGACGTAGTCCAATACTATCACAGGTTTCAATGCTGGCGATTTTAATGATTTGAATACTTCGCGCGACTCTCTATATGCGTATATTTTGAGGTTACGTTATTTCAAGTATAAAATATAAATTATATAAATATTAATACTATTATATATAAATATACACATAATATATACATAATAAAATATACATTTTGGAATTCATCTCGTTTGGATAAAAACTCAATTATTTTATTGAAAAATTAATTCTTTTGTTGAAAAAGTAACTATTTTGTAAAAAAAAGTCCTCTTTTATATCAAAAGTTCAACTACTTTGTTTAAATTTTTTTATTTTTATTTGAAGGTTCATCTCTTTCGTTGAAAATATATTTTTGAAACTGACAATTCATCTATACCATTTTTGGCTAAAAAATCATGTATTTTGTTAAAAATTCGTCTTTCTTTGTAGAAATTACATTGTTTTATGGAAAATTTATACTTTTTGATTAAAAATTACATTTTTCGATTTAATTATCAACTGTAAATATTTTTTGGTTGCTCTTTTGGACTTTAAAATTAAATAATTTCGTTGAAGGTTCATGTATTTTCTTGGAAATCGACCTTGTTTGGTAGAAATTTAATCTTTTTGGTTGAAAATGTATCATTTTTGGTCGAAAATGCAATTGTTTGGTTGAAATATCAACTGTACATCTTCTTGGGTTTAAAAGTCGATTATTTTACTAAGAGTTGAACTACTTTGTAAAAAAAAGTTTTCTTTAACAAGGTTTTTTAATTGTGGTTGAAAATTTAACTATTTGGTTAAAAATTTAACTCTTTGATTGAAATTTCATATTTTTCGCTTAAAAAAATCAACTTTTTGTAGATAATTCGTCCTTTTGACTTTAAAATTAAATAATTTCTTTCAAAATTCATGTATTATGTTTAAAATTTGTATTTTTTGGAGATCATTAATTTTCTTGGTCGAAAATTAATCTGATTGGTTGACAATTTAACAATTATGTTGAAAATTAATTTTTTCTGTTAAAAATTATTTATCTTTATCTAAAAATGTAACTATTATAGGATTAATGAAAAATTAATCGTAAATAATCGTTAAGTTGCAAAATCGTTTTTTTTTATAGAACATTAATCTTCTTGGTTCCTTGGTCCCTTCTTGGTTCCTTTGAAAGTTTAACAATTTTTTAAAAATTAGTTGTTTTTTTTTCTTTTTCAATTCAATTTCTTATCACAGTTTTTATCTGGAAATTGAACTTTCCATTTTTGGTTGAAACTTGATCCTGTACATTGTATTAGTTAAAACACCAATTATTTGATAGCAAATTAATTTATTTGTTTTCGATTATGACTTTTTTTTAATTGAAAGAATTTTAAAATAAAATGTTTTAAATTTAATTTAAGCTATTAAAAATGGAAAAATAATTGATCTTACAAGATGATTCTGAATCCGTTCAAAATTAAAAAGTTCATAGATATTTGTTTATACAATTATTTTCAATGATGACTTCAAATATTATTTCAGTCTAAAAAAAGTTTTTTTTTGACCCATTCAATTTGAAATTTTTTAATTAAAAAAAGAAAATTTCGTTAATTATCAGCAATATTTGACCGTTCATTTAAAACAATCCATTACAAACAGCTGTTAAATACTATACAAATTATATAGAATGGTTCGAAATAGGAAGCCTTGAATTCTTAAATTTGTAATGAGCTAAATTTTAAGTTTAAACGCTACAATTTTAATTTAAAAAAGATTCAAAATTAATTTAAAACTTGAAATTATTTCAAATAATTTGAAACGCGATTTAGACTTTTGCAGATTTCACAAAAAAATTAAGCTTTTTGACAATTGTAAAATATTTAAAAAGAACAACAAAAATTCTGGTGATTGCTAAGAAAATTGCAAATGATTTTTTGTTTTGAAAAATTAATTTTAAGTGAGTACTTGAAAAAAATTTAAAAATTAAAAAAAAAAGAATCAGAACAATTTTAAGGCAATTTTTTTATTTTCAAGCTTTTTTTTTAATTTTAGGAAAAAATCTAATCCAAAAAATATATCAATTTTCAACCCAAAAGTTTACTTTTTAACAAAATAAATTAATTTTCTATCAAATAATTGGTGTGTTAACTAATACAATGTACAGGATAAAGTTTCAACCAAAAATGGAATAGTTCAATTTCCAGATGAAAACAATTAATTTTTAATCAATCCTAGAATGGTTACATTTTCAGATTAAAATAAATAATTGTTAACCGAAAAAATAAAATTTCAACAAAGTTGTTAAATTGATACATTTTCAACCAAAAAGATTAAATTTCTACCAAACAAGGTCAATTTCCAACAAAATACATGAACTTTCAATTAAATTATTTAATTTTGAAGTCAAAAAGAGTATTATTTACAAGAAAGCTGATTTTTTAACAAAAAAATATGATTTTTCAAACAAAATTTTAATTGTCGACCAAATAGTTTAACTTTCTATCAAATTGTTGACTTTTAACACCCAAAAGATGCATTTTTTACAAAACAGTAAAATTTTTAACAAAAACGTTAATTTGAAGGCAAATAGTTGAATTTTCAACTACAATTATGAATCCTTAATAAGCAAAAATTAATTTTTTTACTAAGTACTTCAACTTTAAGTGAATAATCGAATTTTCTCCCCAAAAATTATGATTTTAATTTTTAACAATATAGTTGCATTCACAACAAAACGACTTTGCAACCAAAAAATATTTACAGTTGATATTTCAACCGAAAAATTTAATTTTTAACCAAAATGTATAAATTTTCCATAAAACAATTTAATTTATACAAAGAAAGAGGAATTTTTAACAAAAGACGTGTAACCAAAAATGGTATAGATTAAATGACAATTTCAAATATTTATTTTCAACAACACATAAAACATATATTCATCAGAATAGTTAAATAAATTAAATTTTTCTTTTTAAGGATTCATAATTATAGTTCATGTATTTTGTTGGAAATTGACCTTGTTTGGTAGGAATTTAATCGTTTTGGTTGAAAATGTATCATTTAGCAACTTTGTTAAAAACTTATTTTCGATTTTAGGATTGATTACAAAATAATCGTTTTTATCTGGAAATTAAACTATTCCATTTTTGGTTGAAACTTTATCCTTTACATTGTATTAGTTAAAACATCAATTATTTGATAGAAAATTAATTAATTTAGTTAATAAGTAAATTTTTGGGTTGAAAATTGATATATTTTGTTAATTAGATTTTTTTCCTAAAATTAAAAAACTGCAAATAGAAAAATATTTAGAGTTGATAATTCATCCGAAAAATGTAATTTTTAATGCAAAAGTATAAATTTTTCCATAAAACAATTTAATTTCTACAAAGAAAGACGAATTTTCAACAAAATACATAATTTTTTTAACCAAAAAAGGTATAGTTTAATTGTCAGTTTCAAAAATGTATTTTCAACGAAAGAGATGAAGCTGCAAAGAAAAAAAAGACAAATTTTAACAAAGTAGTTGAACTTTTGATAGAAAAGAGGACTTTTTCTACAAAATAGTTACATTTTCAACAAAATAATTAATTTTTCTATCAAATAATTGAGTTTTTATGCAAACGAGATGAATTCCAAAATCGACATTTTCTTTAATTTCTTTCAAATGCGGATCAAGATATAAATAAGACTATTATAGTATAACATGATTATAATTTTATCATCAATAATATACGTATATATTTATATATATATAATAGCAATGATATTTATATAATTTAAATTTGATGCTTGAAATAACGTAACCTCAAAATATACGCATATAGAGAGGCGCGCGAAGTATTCAAATCATAACAATCGCCAGCATCGAAATCTGGAAATATTAAAATCTCAATCTCTTCATTTTATTTCAAAGCAGATAGAGATATAAATAGAACCGCCGAAGTGTTCCGACTGGCAATCGTGCACCTTCGAGTCTTCAAATTCAGAAGAAGTGAAATTGGTTCCGCGCGCAGCCCAGTCATTTACATCGTCCCCTAGCATATTCACACGGACATAGACCTGTGATAGTATTTGACCACGTCTCGTTTCAGAACTGGGATCACTGACTTAATACAATTTAGCAAAAGCGCAAAATGTAACTGACGGATGGGAATCCCCATTTCTTACGTTATACATTGCACAATTATACGGTATATAATGCAAAAACTTGTAGTGTACGATATCACGATTTTGCGCTATTATAATGCGATAATTACGATATATAGCGCAGGAATTACGATATATATTGTAATTTGTGCGATATAGTTTTCTCAGTGTATAATGAATTTGCAACAAAGAAGATTCATTTTCTTACCAAAAAGACAAATTTTTAACAAATTCCACGAATTTTGTACCAAATAGTTGAATTTTGAACTCATAAAGAATCAATTTCTAATCAAGAATAGACAACTTGCAATTTTAAGAGAAAAAAGTAATTTTGAACATAAAAACACCAACTTTTCAACAAAAAAAGTTAAATTTTAAACCAAAGTGGTAAATCTTGCAGAAATATGATTGAAAAAAACTAGATTTAACCAACACGAATTTCCAAAAAAAGACATTAAAATAGTTAAATTTTTAATTAAATAGTTTAATTAAAAACAAAAATATGGATTTTCAACAGAAAAGTTCATTACAAATGAATCTTACTTTAATTTTGTACCATATTCTTAAATCCTTAATCAAAATAAGCTAATTTAGACCTCAATAATTGCATTTTTAATCAAAAGAAGATATAAAAAAATCAAGAAAATTAATATTTTACCAAAAAGATGAATTTTAAACAAAATAAATGAATTTTCTACTAAATAATTACAGTTTAAGCTTATAAAGGATAAATTTATAACAAATATGCCAAATTGAAATTTTCAGATGAAAAATTAATTTTGATCAAAACAAAAAAGCCAAAATGTCAAGAAAATTGTTACATGTTTAAAAAAAAATTAATTTTCAACTAAATCGAGGAATTTAATTTTTAACAAAAGATTCAACCCCAAAAATCTAGATGAGTCTTAAAAATATGAAGTTTTAATGAAAAATTTCAACTTCTAACCAAGTCGATGGATTTTTAATTAAAGAAGAAAAATTGCGAACAAAATAGTTGAATTTTTAACCAAAGAAATGAATTTTCCAGCATTATATTAATGATCTACCAAAATAAGTCGAGCTTTCAACAAAATATATTAATTTTTTAATTTTAAAGCCTGGAGGACTATTTACCTAAAAAAAAGGTTGAATTTTCAACTAAAAATATGATTTTTTAAGAAAAAAGTTAATTTTCTTCCAAAAAGTTAAATTTTCATTAATACAGTTTATGGGTTATGAAAATTTTTTGACTTTAAATATAAAACTTAATTTTCAACTGAATAGTTTAATTTTTTACCAAATTTCTAAATCATCAACCAAATTAGATTATTTTAGACCCAAACAATTGCATTTTTAATAAAAAATGATGAATTTTCATTGCAGAAAATTTATTTTCGGTTGAAAAAGACAAATTTTTAGCAAAATACATGAATTTTCAATAGTTAAATTTTCGATCAAAGAGGTGAATCTAAAACCAAAAGAATATTTTTTTTCCATGTAGTTCAACTTTTAACCAAGCTTCTGAATTGCTAACGAAACAAAATGACTTTTCAACAAAATAGTTGCATTTTTTACAGAATAATAAAATTGTCAACTGAATCCTAGAATTTTTAACCAGCGAGATGAATTCCGAACCACGCATACAATAGTAATCTTCCTGCTAAAAAGCATTTAAGCGAAAAAAAAACGAGAAAAGGGGGTTCCTTAAAAACAGAGAAAAAAAACAATGGTTTAAAAGTTAATAATAAGGAAACATACTTCGTAACTTTTCTGCCACTGGCCCCTAACCCCTCTTTGAACCATAGTTGACAGCACCCCCCCCCCCCCCCCCCCCCCCCCCCAAGCAATTGGCAATGCAGTTTACTGACGGCTCCTTAAAGTTTCGATTTTTGTATTTAATGAAATTATCCTTATAATGTATGGTTTAAAATTTTATAGCATAAAAATACGCAACGAAAAGTCGACAAGACTTAGGGGTACCCAGGGGCGCAGCTGGCGATCCAATAAGAGGGGCGATTCCTAAAAATAGGTCATCAGTGAAAAGGAAAAACTGTGTATCAGGAGTACAACGTGAACATCCCTGGCGTTCCAAAGAAACCGAATAGAGCCTCTACAAAGTACCCGTACAGACCCCATTGGGTCCCCATTCGGTTACTTTTTAAAAAAGTCAAAAAAATAGCAAAATCAACTTTTAAATTGTTGAAATTCGGATTCTCCGTTAAAACTACCTATAGAAGGTCAAGGAATAATCGCAATAGTTTGTTTTGCAACGGTAAGAAATTAAAAAAAAAATAAGACGTATAACGCCTGTTGACTGTAAAAGCTCCATTCGGTTCCTTCGGTCAGCCAGGGATATTAA
>NC_046661.1:31562748-31564156 GCF_010883055.1 Belonocnema kinseyi | reverse complement strand
GCATAACTTTTTGAATTTTTTGAAAAATCAAAAATTAAAATTTTGATCAAGCAAAAAAATAATGAAAAATAAAACATCCTGTTTCGTGGTCTAACTATGCAAGTTACAAGTCACCCACAAAAGAGCTCCAAATTCGTTATTAATAATTTTTTATAGAACGCGTTGTTTTTATTTTAAGCTTCACCTTAACCTTAAAAAAAGCATTGAAAACAAAAAATTAAATGTTTTATTAACAAAAAAGTTTATTTATAGAAAGCGAACTCGTTAAATTATAAAAACAAGACAGTGAACATATGTCGTTTCAATACCCATGCATATAATGAATTGTAATAATACAAATTGATTGAAAAGGTACATTTTTCAGGGTAGCTGAGAATAAAATTTAGAGCAAAATAAGGAAGAAAAATATCAAATTATTTATTATAAATAAAATTTGTACTTTACTTTGCAACAACTAAATAAGCAATCCCGGGCCGAGGTACAAAAATAAATGTAATATACATTTGATATAATAGTGTCGAACGTAATATAGAAAATTTCGCATTTTGGAAAAAATCGAGGGCGTAGCGCGAAATACGTGACGAGAATGTGTTCTTTAAAGCCGAAGGAGCTTTAACAAAAAGATAATTCGCAATAACCAAATTACAGTTTTATCGATGCTTTGACCTTTAATTTTAAAAAGTTTGTGCACAAATGTGGGTAAGTACAAAGACCGAGCATGCAGCGTGAAGTAAATACATTATCGAACGCGAAGCGCAAGAACCAAAAGTCGCGCACCCGAGACGCGCTGCAACTTGAAAGCGATAAGAATGTGCCTGCGCAGCGGCCGGATTGTTTTTCATCTAAAAGTTCAACCAATTGTTAATTTTTAAAATTTTTCTTATTATTTTTCAAGAATAAAAAACTTGTCACACTATAGACTGTAAGTTTTCAAGTATTATTGCCCCGAAGATTTAAGTCTTGATTTCAATAATTAATTCATAACAACAATATTAAAAATTACGAAAAATGCTAAAATTATAATAAAATAACTGTTATTATAGTAAAGTATAGCAAAATATAGTAATACTTGACAATTTCCAAAATAATGAAATATATCATTTGATACGAACTTTTGAAACGTAAGCTAATAACTTGTTTTAGAGAAAATTTCGACTAATAAGTAGTCATTTTAATATAAATGTTTATTGTGAATAAAATGGTGGGTATTTTGATAATAAATATTTCCGGATATTTATTGACCTTTCTATATTTACACAGGCACACAAATTTAACACTAGTACATGAAATGAAACTGACAGGGCCCGATTAACCCTCAACGGGGCCCTAGGCAACCATCGATTTGGGGGCCCTTTTTTCACGTCCTTTCCCTTCTTTTCTCGAATAAAAAACAAAAACTTATATCTTT
>NC_046661.1:31559032-31562648 GCF_010883055.1 Belonocnema kinseyi | reverse complement strand
TGCTCTGTGCGATCGTCCAGTAACTGTTGCCCTCTGGCGCCAGTTTGTGGACTTCGCGTCGTCGGCATCCTACCTTACCCAAAGCTCTGTGACGTTTCCCGCGTTTATTTCCTACCTCTTGCCCCCCTGACCAAGCAACTATTTTTTCACTCCTAACCTCAAAAACTTCACACGCTCCAAATTTTCACCTCAAACCACTAACTTTCACCCTTCACACCTTTGCCTTCACTCACCCTTATTCCTTTACACTCGATCTCCGCACTTTTTGCCTTTTCTGCATCCACTCACCCTTATTTCCTCCACCAAAGCCAAAAATACACCACTTGACAAAAAGAGTTCTTTCGCGATCGGTACCGGAAACGGAAGCCATTCAAATTACTATTTAAGTTTTTAAGGAGTTTTAAATACCTCAAAATCTTCAAGCTTTTTTTACAATTTTATAAATCTTTTTAAATTTTTGAAATATTTTCGACACTGTAAACTTCCCGAAATAACAAAATGCTGAAAACTGAAAATCCCGAATTAAAAAATTCCAGAATATTGAAATTCTGGACAGTTTACAATATTATCGAATTTGAAAATTCCCGAATAATAAAACTCCAGGCCGAATACTGTCTAATGATAAAATATACAAACTAGAAAATTCCCGAATTGCAGAAATTGAGAAAACAGTTATGTGGTCAAGATTATTTATTTATTAAAAATACAATAATCAAATATTTTTATTACAGAAATTTGGTTTAATTTTTAATTTTTTAAAATTATTGTTTTAATTTAAAATAACAATAATTGTATAAAAATGTGATAAAAACATAAATTTAAAACACGTGAGCTTCAAATGAAACAAACTTTGCAGGATTCAATGCAGGCTGATTTAACGCGACTTTCATTTTTATTTTTTTAAATAATAATTTTATTTTTGCGAGCGTTTTCTGTAATGTACAAAAATAAAATGGACATTTTCAGACAACTTTTTTTATCCAAAAATACATTTGTTCAATTATTGTTATTTTTAATTCAAACAATAATTTTTAGAAACTTTAAACATTAAAAAAGTTTTTTCCTCGGTCGAATTGGAAAATTCACGAAAAATAAAATAAATAAAATTCCAGACAATAAGATATGACCGAATTTTAAAAATCCCCAAAGAAAATACCTGAATCATAAAATATTCGAACTAGAAAATTCCTGAATTTAAACAATTAAAAAAATTGTGTATTAAATATTATTTATTTATTGAAAATACAATAATCGAATATATATTTCTGGATGAAAAATTTGTTTGAAAATGTGCATAGTATTTGAAAAAAACATAAAAAAGTTCTGAAAAATCGAATTTTTTATTAATAAAAAAAAAATAAAAAAAAATAAATTTTGATATAAATCGTTGTTGAATTGAATCCTGCAAAGTTTGTTTCAAAAATGTTATTATGTAGGTACGAAGCAAATATAGGCAGAACATTCTTTTCTTTCAAAGCACACGTGTTTTTTAATGTATTTTTTAATGCAATTTTTGTAAAATTATTATTCAGGTGTCGGAGATTTCATTTTTTGGGATTTTTCATTCATCCCTTTCGGAATTTTTGTCAGTGGTCCCATATTTTTATACCTCCTCTTAAAATTATGTAATTTTTCAAAATAAAAAGTCAGCATTTGAAAACATTTCAAAATCATCAAAAGTATCTATTCTCTTTTAAATTATTTCAAATTTTTTAAAATTATTTAAAAAATTTTCGGAACATTTAAATGTCTTTTAGACTGATTCCTATTTTTTCTAACATTTTTGTAAAATCCTGCACACAAAATTGTTTTAAGAGCTTCAAGATTTTTTCTAATATTGTAAATCTTTTGAAATGTTTTGAAATATTTTTAAACATTCTCTTTGAGTTATGTACTTTTTCAAAATAAAAAATCATTTTAAATCTACCCAGAAATTTTTATTGTTTTCCTAGTATTTTAAAATTCTTGAGGAGCTCCAAATTTTTTTCTTTTCTTTGTAACATTCAGAAACCTCCATCTTATTTGATTTTTTCTAAATTAATGCTTATTTAACTGTTCTTTAAGAATCAAAATGAAATACTTTTAACTTCGAAATACAAATAAAAAAGTTAAACAATTATAAACGTAACATTCCAAGTTTAAATTTCTCACTCTGAAATTGTGACAATTCATTTTTAAATTGTTTACTATTGAAAATTGTTTTTTTATTTCCAAACCAAATAGATTAAAAATGGAATATTTTATACTGAAATAATACTTCAAAAACATTTTGAAATTGAATAAAGGCGTTCATTTAAGAAGCCATTAATTCGAACTTTACACTTGTGTCACTACTAAGACTTTGTAATTAAATTATTTCAAATTTTAACGTTAAAATATGTAAATTATATCATTTTGGACAGATCTAGAATCACCTTGTAAAATCAATTACTGTTTAGTTTTTAATACTCGAACTGCAGTTCAATTTTCAAATTTACTTTCATTTTCAGATTTGTCCCGGTCGCGAGTCTACCTTAATATTTAAAACAACTTTCATTTTTTTGAAATTGTAATTTTACGGTTGTAACTTACGGGACAATAATTTTATTCTTTGAAAGATTTTCTACAAATCATGTTGATAATTTCTACATTTTCATCAAAAATGAGAAGGTATTAGTTTTTTTTATGAAATATAACTTTTTCGGATTTTATCAAATGTCGACGTTTTGAGGCCCCGTGAGTCAGGAAAACAAGTTTTTACGTCGGGGTCTGTTTGTCTGTTCGGCGTCGTCGTTGTTGTCTGTATACCGGATAATTTTCGAAAGACTGGTCCGATTGGATTGGGCTTTGGCACCCTGTTCGAGGGACCAAAAAGAAACATATAGTTCGTTAAACAGCCATTTTTGATAAAAATCCAAAAAGTTGAAGCTTTTTCAAAATTTTTGAGACTACTTTTTTCAAAATTTGAAAATTTTATCGACAGCCATTTATGGTACAAAAAAATATGAACAATTTATCCTGACAACTTTTTTTGATAAAATCAAACTTACAAAAGTTAAAGGAGTTTCAAAATTCAAAAAACCAAACGAAAATGGAAATTTGAAGCAAAAAAAGCTTGATATGGAAAAAAGTCAAGAGGCGAAAAACGCTACTTTTTCAAGGTCCCATGATTATTTTATCACATTCTCATCCATAATGAGAAGAGTTTTATGCGAAAAATGATTTTCGCGAATTTCATTAAATTTCGACGTTTTGAGGCTCCTTGAGTCAGAAAAACAAGTTTTTACATCGATATCTGTCTGTCTCTGGGGTCTACGTCGTCGTTATTGTGGTTGTGGTTGTCTGTATACCGGATAACTTTTGAAAGAATAGTCGGATTGGATTGTGGTTTGACACACAGCTTTTTTATTTTAAGAATTGTATGTAAAAATTTTATTATTTTTATTTTTATAAAAAATATTTTTCTTCAATTAAATTGTTGCAATAAAAGTGTTTCGAAGAGATTTTATAAAAATCTTTCGGGGAATAAAATTAATATTTATAGGTCGACAAATGTTTGTTTTCTTTACCAAATTTGGCTTTCGTCTAAATTTTTCCAGTTGTTTTTACTATAGTACAATTTACGTTTGCATCTCGG
>NC_046661.1:31554758-31558932 GCF_010883055.1 Belonocnema kinseyi | reverse complement strand
TCAGGAACAAGCTTTTTGAACAAAAATGACCTTGAGTGAACCTTTAATATATATTTGTTAATTTATACAAAAATCAGGCGTTATTTTCTTACAAAAAAAAAAAATAATTTGTGGGGGGGTGGAAAATTATCAAAAATAAATAAAACTTGAAGTTGTATGATTTTAATTTGTAACTAAATAATTTTAGAGGTTTCAATCTAAAATTATCGAAGACTTTCCATTCAAAGCTTCAGATGAAATATTCAAATAGCTTTAAATTTGAAATTATTCAATATATTCTGAAGACTACAAATTTAAAATGTCTAAATTATTAAGGCTTTAAATATTTTTGAAATTGGTGTTCTGGAGACCAATAAAATATTTTAATTAATTTATACATAAAACAAAAAACCTTTGTATAATTCAATCTAAATGCAGCTGCAAAAATTTAATTTGAAATGCGTTGAATTCAAGGTAAAGTTTAAAAAGAAAACTGAAAGCAAAGGATCGACTTTCAAAAGAAGCGAAAGAAAGTGACTCGCTGGATTGCAAATGAATATGGAAAATGGTGTCTTTCCGCATTTTTAAATTTTTAATTCAAACTTTTTCGCCTTTTAACAATTTCAAAAAATTCTGAAAATTCAAACAATAAGGCTGTATTCTGAAAATGAAGCAATTTTAACGTTAAAATTCAAGTTTCTAAACTGAAGCCCTAAAAATTTGCAAATTTTATAATTAGTGTTATGTAAATTGTATTGGTATCTTAAAAGAGCATAAATAGTTCGTAAATTAGTTTTTAAATTTTCTGCAGTTTACCTTTTTTACATACCTAGATGTCAAAAAAGCCTACCCAATTTTTTCAAATTTGAATCACTTATTTTCTAAGAGAAAATCACCCCTGTTTACCAGTCACTGAAATGGATTAAAAAAAAATTGCCAAGAGCCAAGAATAAAAATTGGATGTACAGCGAATTTTTAAATTTTTAATTGAGATTATCTTTAACTTTGTGATATCAAAAATTTCCATTCACATATCTTTTTAATAATACTGTAGGAAAAAATCAACAAGATCGAGCGCCGAAATTATAATTAGAGCAAATTTTCTGTAATACTATGGGGACGGCTGAACAAATTAATATATAAAAACACGTGTTTTTTAATTAACATTTCGATCTTTCAGGAGAACTTTTGTGATTTAAAAAATACTATATGCATTTTCAACCAAAATATCTTATCCAGAAATATATTTTGTTTTAACTATTATTTTAAATTTAAACAATAATGTTTAAATACTTCAAACATTAAAAAAGTTGTTTCTTTGGAATAAATATTTGATTATTTCAATTTAAAAAAAAATTGTCAAAGAAAAATGCTTTCAGCACTTGTTTATCTTGAAATGTCTTTCTATAATACTTTTTTTAAAATTAAAAATATGATTTTTCGAGAAAATTTTTTTTATAATTAAAAAAAGACTGTACCGAAATCCTGGATCAAGCTTCAGATCTGAAAAAATTCAGCGATACATACATGTCAAACTTTTCTAACCTCACAAAATTTTTCTACTGCTTTACCGTCATATTTTACGGTGAATGAGAAAACAAGAATTCGTCTTCGTAGTACGATGAGGGCAGCAGCTCGATAGGGCCGAAAATGTGATGTCACGGTCGTATAAACAGGTCTGGAATCTCCGGTGGCAGGGGCATTGGAACGATGACTCGCGTTTTGAATATGATCTTTGTTTCTATAAGTTACCACAAGCATTGGAGCGCAACGATCGGAGGGTATAAGGTCAGAGCAAAACTAACCTATAAGTTTGTTGTTTTCACGGTCGTGTTGTTTTGTCAACGTTCAATTATTACACTTCTTCAAGTTGATTAATTTCGTTGAAGAATGCTTTGCGAAACATGCCACGAACATTGATGTCTTTGATCTCACACTTGACGGAGTTTTAGAGAATTATCCATTCACGTTTCCATGCAAACCGCATGCTTCTGAGTTATATCTCACGCTTTATATTATTATATTCGACTCAGGATGAGGCAACTCGCTTTCCAAGAGAACCAGAAACTCAACAAGAGATATAGTGTAAAGAGGAAACCGGCCAAATTAGAGAATGAATGGAAACAGGAAGGTTTTGGCTTTAAAATTCTTATCTCATTTTTTTAAAGAATGAAAAAATATGTCCTAATTTTTCTCAGGTTTAAAAAGCATAATTTATTATTATCAAAAAAATTACCTTTTCCAGTATTGTAATGCAGAAAAGCAGTTTGTAGTATGAATGTTGAGTGATATTACAATAAAAAATAATTTATAAAGAAAAGGCTTATTTTTTATATATTAATCTTTAAATAAATATTAAGAAGAAAAGTTAGCTTGCAACGGGTATTCGTGATTTAATACTTTTGTAAGTTCTTTGCAAGTTTCAAAAATGATTTAACTCTAAAACACTGTAATTTAATAATGTATTTACCACACAATCCTTTGACATTTTCGATTTAAATAAGAAATACTTAATTGTCCTTCTTCATAAACGTTCCTAAATATTATTTTCTCATTTTTCGCCCTAAAATTATTTAGAATAGGATTGTTAAAATAATACGTAATAACTTTATAGGTAACGATTTTTTCGTTGCGTATTTTGTGTATGTGAATTTTTGAATTTGCAACTTACAGACCTATTTATAATTAAAAAAGTCGAATCTCATTATAAATTTACGAAAACGTTAAATTTTTCGTGATGTAGTTATAATTGGATGTAGAATAATAATTAGACATAAATATTTAATAAAGATGAATTGTTAACAGATGAATTATCTATAACTTTTGTTACGATTTTTAGACTTATTTAAATGTAAAAAGTGTAAAAATTGAGTGAAGTATAATAATTGTAAACAATTATTGTTTAATAAAACTCAATTTCTAAGAGATAAATTATTTAACTTTTGTTACGATTTCCAGGCTCATTTAAAACTAAAAATTCCAATGTCATTATGAATTTAAAAACGCGTCAAATTTTTAGTCTTTAAATGAACGAATTAAATATAATATGACAATTTGAAATAAATATTGCTTAATGAAGCTTAATTATTAACAGTAGAATTATCTTACTTTTTTTTAACGATTTTAAATCTGATTTACAATTAAAAATTCTACTGTCTAATTTTTATGCTTAAAAATGCGCTAAATTCTTAGTATTTTAAATATAATTTAATCAAGCAGATTAATCATGAAAATAAATATTTCGTAATGAAGCTCACATTTAAAGAGTTTCGCGAAACTTTCACTAGGGATGTGTTGGACTGTAGATTAGATATAATTGTTAGTCATATCTTTTTATTTTAAAACTTGTATCGGGATTTTTCAATATCTTTTTTCATAGATTTTTCACGATTTTAACGTGATCTTAGTCAAGATTAACAGAGGTTATATGGATGTAAATAAACCACATACCCTCCGATGATCGCGCTCCACTCTCGGTGGTCACTTTGAGAAACAGCGTTTCCGTCAAAACGCGAGTCACCCCTACTACTGGAGATTCTGGACCTGTTTATACGACCGTGAACTGAGTTAAGAAGGCAATAGTTTGAAAGATGTAAAAAATTCAGCGCCACTTGCGATGGGCAGGAGAACTACAGAAGCATGCATGGGATGGCCGCTATACGAGATGTGTTACAAAAATAAGGTGACTTTATGGTTTTCTCAAAAAATATTCATTTATTCCTCAATATTTATGTTGTCCCCTTCAAATTAATCCCCCTCAGATATAATAAACTTGTGCCAACGCTTTTTCCAATCATCGAAGCACTTCTGATAATCATTTTGTGGTATAGCCTTGAGTTCTTTCAGCGATGTAGTTTTTATCTCCTCAATCGTTGAAAATCGATGTCCTTTCATGGGTCTCTTCAGTTTTCGGAAAACAAAAAAGTCACTGGGGGCCAAATCCGGTGAATATGGCGGCTGAGGCATGATTGTGGCGCTGTTTTTGGTCAGAAAATCTTTCACAAGCAACGATGAATGAGCAGGTGCATTATCGTGATGCAAAAGCCACGAATTGTTTTTCCAAAGTTCTGGGCGTGTTTTGCGTTTCGCCTCTCAACATCTTCAACAACTTCTCTGATGGTAATTCGGCGATTTTTCAACACCATTTCTTCCACTGCTTGAACGTTTTCATCTGTTG
Source organism: Belonocnema kinseyi (assembly GCF_010883055.1). Taxonomy (NCBI): domain Eukaryota; kingdom Metazoa; phylum Arthropoda; class Insecta; order Hymenoptera; family Cynipidae; genus Belonocnema; species Belonocnema kinseyi. Next base: position 31,554,776 of record NC_046661.1, on the reverse strand, counting down.
TTGACGTGCTGGGACGTC
>NC_046661.1:31547325-31554658 GCF_010883055.1 Belonocnema kinseyi | reverse complement strand
GAAGAAAATCGCCGAGCACACCAAACCCTTCTAACCTTTTACGCCTTTACCAGAAAAACAACACGAGCTATATAGTCAAAACTGTGAACATATGATCGTGACGAGTGTACCAACACAACAAAACAAAAAATTTAAAAACTGAATGTACGTAGCTCGCGAAAATTGAAAAGTCACCTTACTTTTTGAACACACCTCGTATATGTGCATGCTCCTTCCTTAGATGTGTTGAATAGTAAAATAATTTAAGAAAAGAGAATGAATAAGGACAAAGTTAAGAAAACAAGAAACGCAAAATAAGAAATTAAAGATAATTATCATTCAGTTTCTCATTTTACGTTTCTCATTTACTTAATTTTGTTTTTATTTTTGTATTTTAAGTAGAAAAAGATAATTACGAGACGAGTTAGGATGTGTATACGTATGAATTTAAATTTTTTCTGAAGCACAATTGACCTGTGATATACAGTTTTTAAAAATATTTCATAACCACACTAGTTTGCGTTTTTAAGAAATCCTTTTCATTGAAGTGATACCGGCATAGGAAAAACCGTTTTGCGGTTATGGTCTCATACGGTGACAGCACCAGACAGCATGTGACAGTAACAAATGACAACAAACAATTTTCTGCGTACGCGCTTTTTACACCAATTTGCGCCATCTTCCAAGGGCAGGAGAACTAATTTGACTTCCTTCGCTGCCTCTCAACACCCCGTGCCAAAGTTCTAAAAATTCGCCATTTTCCCTTATTGAGTTGACCGAGCCTAATAGGCTCGGACGACGAGGTGGAGAAACTGAAAATTCATTGTAGATTGCTGGGGTCACTATGCATATTCGGATTGCCTAATGAAACGAAGAGTAGGATCAAAAAAGGTGCAGGCAGCTGCAACTTACCCGGCTGTATACTACTATAGTAAAAACGGCCGGTTTATAACATTTGTAATTATATGACAGTCCTAACTGATTGATTTTAGGTGCTGTAAAAGACTTAGGATTTTAATGCTAAATGAACTGAAGGGACTGAAGGAATCTTCACTGAAGTAAAACAGCTTATCTTGAAATTTATGATTATGCCCATTCAAAACTGTAGGGTTATAGCAAAGATATTATCAGCATAGATGCGGCACGGGAGGTCAGAGTGGAAGAACGATATGTATATATCTAACTACATTTTTGCATGCCTCGAGGTGCTGCCCTCTTCAACTTTTCGACGTTTCTATTGCAACCGCGTCCTTTGCCTACGTCTACGACAGGGGTGGGGCCAAGGCGAAAGCCAAACCGAAAGTGCCTCGATTCTCGCGCTTTCCTTCGCCAGCCATATCTATAGCTGACTCTGGGCTGTCTATGCACGCCGAAAATATTAAAATTAATGAGGGCCTAAAATTATTATATTTATTATTATGTTAAAATTAATTAATTTCTTTTACGGTTTCTTATTTAAAAAGGGACATTTTCGAGATACTAAATAAATTAAAAAAGTAAATAAATTTTTAATTAATTCAGAATTTAGTTAAATGCAAAAATGTATGAAAGCTTAATTAAATTAATTCATCGACTGGTTTCTTTTAAAAGAGAGTTTTTCGAAATACTATATAAATAAGTTTACAAAAATTCTTGTCATATTTTAGAATTGTAGCGAAATTTCAAACATTATTAAAAAAATGTGATTTTTACAAAAATAGGGAATTGAAGATTGGAATACTTTACTGTATAAATTTATTCTTCACGTATTTTTAAATCCTAACATATTTTATTATTTTTTCGCATAATTAAGGTATGACTGAAGTAATATTGACACTTCTCTGTAGTGTCGAATTGACAATTCACATTTAATTCCGAGGAAAAGTTTAAGGTTTTTCACTACTCATTAAATTATTTATTAAAATTATATTAAAATTCTGTTTTTTGTTTGTTTTTGTTTCTTAATTATTTGAAACGTGTAATCTTTTCCCTTATAATTTGTTTAACTACAAAAACCAGTAACTAGATTGTGCCTTGCACATTAAAATTTAATATTAAGTTTGAGGGCAGAGAACCACTTGCAATTCTTATGCTCATCAGAATTGACAACTTCAAAGAAATCCAAATAGTTTATAAAAATAATTCAAAGAGTCGAAGAATCCAAAAAAATCATAAAGAAATATAAGGGATTTAGGGGTGCATCTCAGCAACTAAGGCTATTACAAAATAATGGAAAAGGAAAGAATTCCAAAAAATTAAAATAATTCAATAATTGTTTGCGAGCCACGAAATGACCGGAAATTTGTTTCCTTGATTAAAACGGCCACCTGGATTTCTTAGTATTTAAAAAATTATTATATTCATTTGTGTTTTCCTGTAAAAATAGTTATACTTTTTCGTACTTGTAAAAAAATTCCCACGAAGGATTGAAAAAATTCTTGATTTTATTTATTTTTTCAAGTGAATTTTTTTTAAAGTTTGCAATAAGAAAAAAACACTATCCAATTAGGGGTTTTAAGGGGTTAAAAATCGTGATTTACTTTTTTCATAAATAGTTTCGAAATAATTTTCACATTGTACACATCAGCTGGTTTTTAGGTATATTATATTGATGATGTGTACAATGTGAAAATTATTTCTTAAATATTTATGAAAATAATAAATCACGAGTTTAGATACTTAAAACCCCTACTTGGGTAGTTTTTCTTTGTCATTGCAAACTTAAAAAAAATTCACTCGAAGAAATAAATAAAATCAACCATTTTTTCAATATATATATATATATATATATATATACGCTATGCCTTACAGCTAATAAAATCCCTCGTATCTGTTATTATTTAAATCTCACTTTCAATTGATTTGAATGCAATATGAAACGCTTTAAATTCCCAAGTGTTGAAGTCAAAATATATAATGAATTTGCAACAAACAAGATTAATTTTCTCACCAAAAAAGACGAATTTTTAACAAATTCAATGAATTTTCAACTTATAAAGGATCCATTTCTAATCAAGAATAGACAAGTTGCAATTTTCAAAAAAAAAGTAATTTTTAACATACAAAACCAACTGGTCAACAAAAAAAGTTCAATCTTAAGCCAAAGAGGTAAACCTTGCCGAAATATGATTTAAAAAAATTATATTTAACAAACACGAAAAAAACACGGAACAGTTCATTTACAAACGAATCCTACTTTAATTTTCTACCATATTGTTAAATCATTAATCAAAATATACTAATTTAGAACTTAGCAATTGCATTTTTAATAAAAAGATGATGTAAAAAAATCAAGAAAATTAATTTTCAACCAAAAAGATGAATTTTCAACAAAACAAAAGAATGTTCTACCAAATAATTAAATTTTAAACATATAAAGTATAAATTTTTAAGAAAAATGTGAAATTTCAAATTTTCAGATAAAAAATTAATTTTTAACAAAACAAAAGACCCAAAATGTCAAGAAAATTGTTACATGTTAAAAAAAAGATTAATTTACAACTAAATCGAGGAATTAAATTTTCAACAAAAGAGTCAACCCCAAAGATCAAGGGGAGTCCAAAAATATAAATCTTTAATGATAAAGTTCAATTTTTAACCAAGTTGTTTAATTTTCAATGAAAGAAGATAAATTGCAAACAAAATAGTTAAATTTTTAACCACAGAAATAAATTTTCCAGCATTGTATTAATGATCTACCAAAATGAGATGAGCTTTCAACCAAATATATTATTTTTTAACAAAATTTTTGAAGTTTAAAGCCGGGAGGAGCAATTTTAAACCAGAAAATATTAATTTTTAATAAAAATATCAATTTAAATCAAAAATGAAATGTTTACTATGTTAGTTAAAAAAATTAATTCTTATTAAAAAAAAAACGAAATTTCAACAAAATAGCTACATTTTTAACAAAAGAGTTTAGCCTAAAAATGACTTTTTATCCGCAGAAGATTAATTTTCTAAAAATAGAATAGTTAAATTTTCGACTAAGAGGTGAATCTAAAACCAAAAGAATCACTTTTTTACAAAGTAGTTCAACTTTTAACCAAGCTTCTGAATTCCTAACGAAACAAGCTGACTTTTTAACAAAGTAGTAGCATTTTTAACAGAATAATAAAATTTGCAACTGAATACTAGAATTTTTAACCGAACGAGTTGAATTCCGAACCACAAAGATAATAGTAGACTTTCTACCAAAAGATATTTAAGCGAAAAAAATGAGAAAATGGGGTTTCTTAAAAACAGAGAAAAAAGAACAATTCTTTAAAGTTAATAATAAGGAAATATACTAAATTTTATCTAAGTTCGTAAATTTCTTCCACTGACCCCCAACCCCTGTTCGAATCATAGTTTTTAGCATGACTCCCCCCCCCCCCCCCCCCCCAACCCCATGCAATTGGTAATGCAGTTTACTGACGACCCCTTAAAGTTTCGATTTTTGTATTTAATGAAATTATCCTCATAATGTATAGTTAAAAATTTGTTTAGCATAAAAATACACAACGAAACATCGACAAGACTCAGAAAACGAAATTACAACGATTAAAAGAATGACAGAGAACAAGTATATTGAGACTATACTTAAGAAACTTTATTTTCAATTTTATTTATATTGAATGAAATATTAATACTACAGAGAAAAGTAACAGCGCTTTACTTTGAAGAATTCAAATGATTTAAAAACTGAAATTAATAACAAAAATTAAAGGGCCTACAATTTTTTTCATTCTCATCGTTTATGATTGAGAAAGGATAAAAAAATAAAGGTACGACCACTACGAAAAGAAAGGACGAGTTCGTTAAACAGCCATTTTGGATAAAAATACCAATTTTGGGACCATTTTTGTATACTTAAAATTTTTATATACGGCTATCAATAGTACTCAGAAGGCCAAAGAATTTATCCTGATGACTTTTTTCATACAAAATAATTCTCTGAGTTATAGCATTTTCAAAATTTTTAATATCAATCGAAAATCAAAATTATAAGCCAAAAAATGTACGATATGAAAAAAAGTAAAGAAAAACATTGCGTTTTAAAAGCCCTACAAGATTATCATACAAACTTTTTGGATTTTCTTGTAAAATTGAAAATTCTAATTTTTATTGCACAAAAAATAATGAGATAAGAAAAATCCCATTTTCTGGTCCAACTATGCAGGATACGAAAGAAGATGAATCAACAAAAATTGTGATCTCGAAAAAGATCTACAAATTCGTTAATAATCACCTCTTGATAGGAGTCGTACTTTTTGTTTTATTCGCGAAAAATAACATTGAAAATATAAAAAAAAAACTTTGTGAAAAAATTATACAAGTTACGGAAAAAAGTGATTTAACAAAAATTATTTACCCGAAAAAGAGCTACAAATTTGTTATGAATTACTTTTTAACAGGACACGTAGTTTTGGGTTTGATCATAAAAATGGAATTAAAAATAAAAATGAAAAATTTGTGGAGAAACAACAAAAGGTACAAGAGCAAATTGATAGAAAAAAGTTATTCGTCCAAAAAGTGATACAAATTTATTGATTTCAAATCGCAGATTTCAAATTATTTATGTCTTACGGTCAAATCGTAAATCGCAAAATAAATATGAGTCAAAAAAACATGTTCTTCGAAACTCAGATATTTATTTGATAGAAAAAACTCCTTTTAAACCTCCCGACGTTTCGGTACACATGCGTACCTTTTTCACAGGTTCTTAACCTAAATAATTATATTAAAGATTAGTAATTTTAGTCTGAACAAATATGATGGATAATTACGTAGATTTAAATACATTATTACCTGAGTTGATGATGGTTTAAAATAGTCAAACAGATCAAATTTCAGTCAAAAAAAAAAAAAACATAACATTTAAGTCAATTGTTTAAAAAAAAAATTAATTAAAATTTAGTCATTTTAGAAGTCTCAAAAAATACTGAGACTTCAATCGATTAGACTACATTTTTTAAAAATATAGTACGAGAAAACAAATTAGCGTAGGTTAGGACGGACGAACAGAAATTGACAGTTTCAGAAATACATGAAGAATACGTAATGAACGATGATATAATAGGCAAGTTTTTATTGAAAACCACTGATGAGGAAGCGCGTAATTGAGTTTAAATTTGAAATAAGAAATTTAAAAAAAGTGTATATGTACACATACATACATATGCATACATATATACGAACATATGACATACATACATATACACATATATACATATAGAGATGAATAATATTAAAAACATTATTTTATAATACTCTGATAAATTTTATTAATATTTAGAATTTCAGTCTGTAAATGTACTGAAATCTTACGATATTTTTTCATAAAAATAGACTCAATAATACGTCGTTGATAAGTATTTTTTTCTGTAGCTTATATTTTAATACGTTTAAAATCAAAATCAAAGTAATGATTGAAATTCCAAGAATGTTGCGACAGACCTATGTTAAAATTCCCAACTTCACAATCTCTTTTGTGTTCAGCAATTCTAGGTTTTTGATCTCCTGCCAGTTTCACCTATATAAGCTTTATTACAACATTTACATTTAATTAAATAAATGACAGCAGATAAATTTTCAATGGAATCGACGTCCTTTCTTTTTAACAAATAATTATCTAAGGTATTAGTGTTTTTAAAATAAACATTGATATTAAATTTTTTAAGTGAATTTCTTAATCTTTGTGATAGGCCCTAAATGTAAGGCAAAGTACCATTTAAATTAAATCTATTGTAAGTATCACTCCAATTTCTTTTCTTGTTAGTTTTATTACTGTAATTGTAAATCTCATGAATGCGTTCTTTAATGATGTCATTTACAAACTCAAGAGGATAATTATTCTGTATTAAAGTTGTTTTTAATAGATTTAAATTTTCTTTTCTAAATTGAATGTCAGATAATTTTACACATCTACTAGGCAGTCTGATAAGTACCTGAAAATTCTAAGAGATGGCATTAGTATTCACTAATGTGAACCATTTCCGTCGAGCTTGATCCTTCAAATGACGCCTGTCAATACTTCAGCCATTTATGTTTATGCATTTACAAGTTACAGCACTGAGAAGCGATTAACCTCCGAGTTTTTTTTAATGTGGAAAAATCTGAGTTTCGAGTTTTGATCAAACACTACTATCTTCGCAAGAAAACGATATCCGAGACCAAGACCAAGCTGGATAAGTATTACCCGGACTCTGCACTGTCGATTGGAACGATTCATAAGTGGTTTACCCAGTTTCGTTGTGGCCGTACGAGCACAGTTGATGCTAAACGATTTGGACGCCCAAAAGAGGTCACTACACCAGAAAATGTCGAAAAAATCCATGATATGATGTTGAATGATTCCAAAGTGAAATTGAGAGAGGTAGCTAATGCTGTAGGC
>NC_046661.1:31542735-31547225 GCF_010883055.1 Belonocnema kinseyi | reverse complement strand
ACATTATTAATCTCACATTCATGAGTGAAATTTATACAATCTTCAATACTAGTAAATGCATTTAAGAAAACTTGAATTTTATCTGTGGGAATAATGGCTAAACTGTCGTCGACATATCGTTTGTACAAAATAGGTGTGAAATCTAACAACTGTAAAGCTCTTTTTTCAACATCTTGTAAAACTAAATCAGAAACTACAGGAGATAACGGTGAACCCATAGAGCAACCAGAAATTTGTTTATAAAATTTATTATTAAAGGAGAAAACAGTACCATTAAAAACTGTTCTGGTGGCTATTAGAAATTCATTTTTAGTTATTTTTGTCAAATTATGATTTAAATTAAGTTTTTCTTCAATGCATTCTAAAGCGAGATATAGAGGGATGCTGTCAAAAATGGACACAACATCTAAAGAAACTATCGAATGGGTTTTTGGTACATTTATATTTTTTAAACAATCTTTAAGTTCCCACCTATTCTTTACAAATGAATCAGTGTTTATAGAAACTGGTTTTAAAATATTTGAAATATACTTTGATAATTTATAAGCTGGGGAGCCAACAGTAGAAACAATTAGTCTCCAACTTAAATTGGGTTTATGAACTTTAGGGAGAGCATAAGCTTTTGCTATAACATTATTGTGAGTTTTTAAATGGTATGCACATTGGTCGTTAATTGTTCTTTTATTTTCCCATCTTGTAACTATGTCATTACATTTATTTTCAATAGTTAGAACCATACTAGTTTTAATATTCTTGTATAAAATATCATTCTTAAGGATGTTTTCAACTGTAATGTTATAATCGTCTCTATTTGCTGCAACCGTTAAGTTACTTTTATCAGCCTTCAAAAAAATTAAATCTTTATGAATTTTTTTTGAAAATTTCAACTAATTGAACAGATTTTTCTAAATTTTTTAATTTATTATTATTACTGTGATTTGAAACTATTTGAGTAACAGTTTTTCGAATATTAAATTTTAAATCTTCTTCTTTAATATTTTTGATAGAATTTTCAATTTTAGCAATTAAACTATTGATAGGTATTCTATTAACCTTTAAAGGAACTCCAAAGTTGTTTCCTAATGCTAAAACTTCAGCAACATTATCAGGGATTTCAACTGTTGATAAATTCTTAAAACATTTGTTTAATCTGAAATTAGTAATCTCTCTATTAGAAACGGTCGAAGAAAGGATTGATTTGTTTTATCAAATCATTTTACAAGTGATACAAATTTGTATCCATTTATTACATTCTTATTATTTATGATGGAGAAATGATTAGAATTGCCCGAAATTTGACACCACAACGTTCAAAATTTGAACCAAATGACGCAAAATACGACAAAAAGTCTCAAAGAGAAATGATAGGTTTTGAAATATCCTACAAACAAAAAATCTAAAAGAAGACTTGTAGAATATTTTGCTTTATATATGTATAAAAATAATGTGAAAACCAAAATCCTATTATTAGCATAACAACGCGAGATAGAGAAAAATGTCTTTAAAAAGGGATTGTATTTTTTAAGTTTATTTTAAGCTGGTCCAGAAAATATAAATTTAAAACTGTCTGTCAAAAAACAAGTGCTCAGCGCGAGTGTCACGATAATATTGTGTACCTCAAAGCCTACAGAGCTTTAAGAAACTTAATCTTTAATTATACTTATTGAAGCAAAAAATTCAGAATATGAATACGCATATAAACACTGCGATCTGAAGAGATGTTTTTGATAAAGTTTCATCCAAGCACAATGAGAATGTGCCCGCGACAATAAATAGTTCATTTACGGATTATTAATTACAAACTAACAATTAAGAGATAAATCTTTTTGAAACTTTCCAATAATTTCTGACCTTTTTGTTTAAATTGAGAGATGTAAGGCAAAATATTTATATATTCTGATCATCCACTCGAGTAAAATTCAAAAATACATTTTTTCAATTTTGAAATTATGGGGTTCTCAATTTAAGAAATCGGGACATAATTTACATACATAGTAAGATATATAAATTTCTATAAAATATTATTTAAAAAATAATTTTATTACATAATTTTATCGTTTTATTATAATTTATTTAATTCATAATTAATTACACAAACATATAAATTTACGAATTATTGTTTACTTAAATTAATAATCGTGAAGGAGGCGCGGTATTTCTATAAAATTTAACTCTACATCTAAAAACTCCAAATCGCTAATTATACATGCGAGATCGCTGTACGATCATATTTATTTCAACTCAATATGTTAATCAATTAAAACTTTTAATATCTTCAAACGTATAGTTTCATTTAGTAGAACTTCTACCGCCTCTTTTTCAAAACAACAGAGTAATATTATTCATAGACAGTAAATTTTAATTGCAAAATGACTAATTTTTTCCATAAAAGGTGTATAGCAGCTAAAATACTTATTACGATACAATTACATTTTAATTCAATTTAAAAGTAAATCTTATGCATCTACATATTTTCTTGATGCAAAATTTATTCAAATAATTGATTCATTAATTGAAAATAATCAATGAAAGTTCTCGATATAAAATTTGCATTTTATATTTTCAAGTATTTAGAATTTACCGACTTAGTATCGGCTATTTGATGGACTTGTTCGACGGGTGAAGATTGCAGGGGCAAAGTAGTTGGTCGGTGAAGTTTTCGGGTTGAGAGACATGGGGGGATCGGGCAATTTTCGCCGGGAGCGCCGTCTACAATTAGTTCCTCGAACTATGCATGTGCCGCATCTAGACTTATAATATCTTTGTTTATAGCATAATTGCAGTGTCGAAGTTTTGTATAAATCATTTGCAGGCGGTAAACAAACAAACATATTGTAAAACGAAACTTTGGAAAGAGAAGTAAACCTAAAATTAGAAATTCTAATTTCTATTTTCTTGAGAAGCAACATAAAGCCGGCCCATTTGAACGAACATAGTTCAAAATCGATTTCAAAAAGATATACATTTGAATTGCATATGTAGAAAAAAATAGACATGATCTTAAAAAAAACGAATATATATGATTAATAATATATAAGAAATGAATAAAGTAAACAATTACAGTCGAACCTCGATAAGTGAAAAAACTCTATAGGTGAGAGTATTTGCCCGGTCCCTTCTTCTTAACCGTATAAAACCTCCATAAGTGACAAACAAAAACCTCTATAAGAGAAAGTAATTTTTCACTCATGGACCTCTATAACTGAGACTACTACTTGCATGTACCTTAATAAGCGACAATCAAACTTATTAATAGTTCGAAGAAATTTAAGAATAAGTCATGAATAGCTGATTTTAATTTGTTTTCTCAAATTTAGAGGAACATTTGATAAATATCCATTGCGAAGAAAGGTTCGGCGCGTAATAATAATGTCAAAACGAAAAAGCAAAGTGTTGTCTTTAAGTGAGAAACTCAAAATTGTGAATGAATTTGAGGTAATAATAGCTGGTTAGAAGGGTTTAAAGCGACATGATATAGCTTTCAAAAAAAGCATCCGGAGAAAGTAAATCTGTGGACCAAACTGCGTGCAACCAATGGATTGAAGATCTGCCAAATCTTTTTACCTAGTTGTTTTAAAGGTGTAAAAACTTTTCCTGTTAATTATGATAATAATACAAAAGCTTGGATGACAAAGATATTATTTAAAGATTGGTTGAAGAAAGTTAACAAGGAGATGAAGATAAAACGTAAAAAGATCATGCTTTTCATTCAAAACTGTGCAGCTCATACTTTCTACCCGAGGAAAATGAGGTTGGAGTTGAACCTAGCAATGAGGAATGGGCCAAGGTTGTGATTCACGAAACTACTGGTCATATGTAAACGCCAACCTTTGAAGACTTCGTGCGGATTGGCGATGAAGTGTCGACAACCAGAGAATACACCAATTACGATATTGTTGAAAATTGTGTAAGCGCGTGTACTGAGGGAAATGACAGTGAAAATGAACCCGAGCGAACGCAGATTTTGGCTACAGAAGTAGAGAAAATTCCATAGAAGCATGATGCTTTACATGCATTAGCGACTCTCCATACAATTTTTGAATACGCAACTGTCAGTGATAAAACAATATTTGATAAAATTTATGAACTCAAAAAATATACACAAAATGTACAAACGAAAACGCAGAAGAAATTAACAGATTTATTCAGGTAAATATTATTGTAAAATTTTTTGTTTTATTTTTTTAAGCATTCATGTCGAATTATATAATAATAAACTAGAAAAATGTATGAACTCGAAAAATATACACAAAATGTACGAACAGAAACACAGAAGAAATTAACAGATTTCTTTAGTTAAATATTATTGTAACATTTTTTTTTCTATTTTCTTCGGCATCTATATTGCATTACCTAATAATAAACTCATTGAAATAGAAGACTGTACATACTAGGCAGTCTGATAAGTCCCGGAAAAATGAAACACGGAGACGTTTTTTTGGCCAAAGTCGGTTTTATTTTTCAACATACTCTCCTTTTAGGTCGATACA
>NC_046661.1:31534942-31542635 GCF_010883055.1 Belonocnema kinseyi | reverse complement strand
AACATAAATGGCTGAAGTTTTGACAGGCGTCATTTGAAGGATCAAGCTCGACGAAAATGGTTCACATTAGTGAATACTAATGCCATCTCTAAGAATTTTCAGGTACTTATCAGAATGCCTAGTATATATTCATCACTACATATTTCATGTATTTCTATAGACATCTTTAAGTGGGAAAGACCACCCTTATACTTCTATAAGCTAGAAACTCGGGTTAGTGACAAAACCTGCATAAGCGAAAAAGAGGTCGCGGTCCCTTGAACTCTCGCTTATGCAGGTTCGACTGTAAATACAGAAATTATAGTCATTAAATTGTTCACGGTGGATATAATCTAACTATTGTTAGATATTAGAATCGGCAGCGGGCACACACGTGTCACGTTGCGTTTGCAGGTACCTGTGCTTGTACGCACTAGTACCATTCGTACAATTTTATCTTCCCCTGGGCACGTGTCCGCAATGCGATCCAATTTCCAACTCATAGGTGGAAGATTGTCTTCTTTTATGACCACAAGTAAGCCCATCTTAATAGAATCTTGTGGAGAGGCTGAATGCCACTTGCTGCGGGTTATAATTTGATTTAGGTATTCCTTATACCACCTAGGCCAAAAATGGTGTCTCATAAATTACACATACTGCCAAGATGATAATCGCTCTTCTGGAATATCACGCAGGTCCTCCTGTGGAAAGCTGGTTAAAGGACTACCAATGAGGAAATGGCCAGGTGCCAGTGGAAGGAGATCATTTGGACAGATGAAAGGGGTGAAAGGAGACGAGAATTAAGGATCGCTTCAATTTCTATCACATATGTTTCAAACTGTTCTCTGCCTTAATAATGTTTCACCTACATTGCGTAACAAGTGGCGCTTGAAATATTTTATGGCAGCCTCCCAAAGCTCATCAACATGTGGTGATCGTGGGGGGATGAAGTGCCAAGTAATTTTTTCTTCTGATAAGAATTTCTAAAGCGAAGGATCATGTTCTGCTGATTGAATGAAGTCACAGAGTGCTTTTAATTCATTGCTTGCTCCAAGAAAATTGGTAGCATTGTCCGAATAAATATTTTTAGATTTTCCTCGACGGGCAAAGAATCTTTTTAAACAAGCAATAAATGCTTCAGTCGTCAAATCGCTAACCAACTTGAGTTGGATAGCTTTAGTCACGAAACAAACCAAAATTGAGACATAGACTTTCACCTTATTTCGGTTTCTGTAACGCTTTTCTTTAACATAGAAAGGTCCACAATAATCAATTCCGACATTTAAAAATGGTCGAGCTGGAACTAAACGATTTTCTGGGAGATTCCCCATAATATAATTGATACCACGTGGCTTTGCTTTGAAACAGGTGACGCATTGACAAATTATGTGTCGTGTAACATTTTTACCATCGTTTGGCCAATACACTTCGCGAACGCCATACAGAGTAGCTTGAGTACTTGCATGCAATTTTCTGACATGTTCTTCGCGTATAATAAGTTTTGCTATGTGATGGTTTCGCGGTAAGACTATAGGATGTTTTTGTTTTTCTGTAATTTTTGAATTTGTAAGTCGACCGTTGACTTTGATAATACCCTTATCAAGAAATGGATTAAGTGAAAGTAAACTACTTTTTTGGTGAACGTTTTCATCATTTGTAAGAGAATCTATCTCTTTTGAAAATGCAGACATTTGACAATGAACCAATGAGCTTGTCCTTGTTCCGAGTGTTGTCAATGAAACGTAAGCAGTAAGCAAGTACGTTATGTAGGGTTCGCAGTAAAGAATATTTCGGTAATATATTCCACTTCTTTGAAATTATGAGGTTAAGAGATTTTATGCCAGGATTTTTACGTTTTCGCGGATTATCCCCCGTGTAAAATTTTAATTCAGGCCAAGTGTCTTCTTTTTGACAGAGCCATTTCGGCCCATGTTGCCAAAAGGTATTGTCAAGAAATTCCGATAGGGTTTGACCACGCGAAATAGGGGCAGCAGGGTTGTCGCGAGTAGAAACGTGTTTCCAGTCTTGTGGATTTGTTAATGATTGAATTTCTGCAGAGCGATTAGCCGCAAATGTCATTAATGTGTAAGATGGGCTGTTTATCCATTGAAGTGTAAGTGTAGAATATGACCACAACTGAAATTTATCTACATTGATCTTAAGAGATTGAATAGTGCTCGTGTATAATTTCGCTAACAAGAGTGCCGCACATAATTCTAGCTTTGGAATCGCAGTGTGTTTTAGTGGTGCAATTCGCGATTTAGAACAAACAAGCGATGTGAAATGTTTTCCCTGATTATCAGTGGAGCGAAGGTATATGCATGCTCCATATGCCTTTTCACTGGCATCGCAAAAGCCTCGTCATTGGATTTCCGTTTGATTTGAAACGGTGATACACCTTTTAAATTCAAGATGATTCAAAAGAGGTAATTGATTGCCCCTTATAGCCCTAGCCGATCAAAAAGTTTCGGGATTTGTGAAAAAATGGTTCTTTTTGTTGGCTGATTATTTAAATCAGTGATATTCACTGTGTAAATAATTGAATCAGTGCTTTGATTCCAGAAAAGTCCTAGAGTTTTAATATTCTCTGTAGGATCTAAAGACATGTGTGTATTTCGCGAATCATTTTTAAAATCATTAGTTAGTCTAGGTTCATTTGAAGCCCATTTGCGCAGATTGAACCTTCCTTTTTGTAAGAGTTCAATTAAATCATTACGAAGGGAGAGAGCTTCTTGATACATATTTGCGCCTGTTAGAAGGTCGTCGACGTAAAAATCGCGTTTTAAAATAACTAATGCGGTTGGATAATTTTCGTGTTCATCTGCTGCTAGATGATGAAGCGTACGAATCGCGAGAAAATGTGCAGATGTCGTGCCAAAGGTTACTGTATTTAAAGTATATACTTTAATTGGATCGTCAGGAGTTTCGCGCCACAGAATTTTCTGAAATAATCTGTGCTCGTTGGTTAATTGAATCTGTCGATACATTTGCTCTATATCAGCTGTGAGAGCGAAAAGAAATATGCGAAACCTTGTGAAAGTTGAGAATAACTCATCTTGGATTGTAGGTCCTACCATTAGAGCATCATTTAAAGAAATGCCTGAGGAAGACTTGCAAGAGCCGTCAAACACGACTCGTGTTTTCGTTGTGAGACTACTATTTTTAATTACTGCATGATGTGGAAGAAAAAATTCACGATTGAACGATTCTTCGTTTTTTAAAAGTGTCATGTGATTCTCGTTAAGAAAACTCTGAATACATTCAAAATACTGATCTCTAAGAATTGGATCTTTTTCAAATTTTCTATCAAGAGAATGAAACCGATTGAAAGCTATTTGACGTGATTCACCGATTTTAGTTTTATTCTGATTAAAAGGCAAATGAACCGTATAACGACCTAATTCATCCCGTTGAGTGTTTTTGACGTAATCCGACTCGCAAGCCTCTTCTTCCACGGAGAGCATGGAAGCTGTAGGACTTGAATCTAATTCCCATAAAAGAGATAAATCTCAAAATTGAGTAAAATTACAATACACTTTTGCATGTTTTGCGAGTGCTTGATGAAAACATCCTGCTACTACCCAGCCGAGTTCTGTTTCCTGGAAAACTGCAGGGTGATTTTCGATTAGAATTTGACCCTGACGTAAGAAGTGATAAGAATATTGCGCGCCTTGAATCATATCGACTTCGGTTGGATTATGAAATCCCGAGTCTGCTAGAAAGAGATCTTGTGGTATTTTAAATGAACTACGATCAACAGGTAATGTGGGCATAGTATTGCCTATGTCTTTAACGACGAATAATGGAAGATGATGCTGTACATTATTGTATCGCGATTTAATGGTAGACGTTGCTATATGTTTTACGCTTGTAGCGAGATTATCCACTGCCTGATGCGGTATGTCAACAGCTACTTTTTTAAGTCCAATTTTATTTGCAAATTTTTCTGTAACGACACGAGGTGGAGAACCGGAATCTAACATTACACGACATACATGTGATTTTCTTTGTTTGTCTATAATAACTGCGACAGCTGTGGCTAAAACTACCTCCGACGGTATCAAAAGTTGACAATTACGAACTGAGGCAGGGGATTCTTGAATAGAGTGAGTCGATTGACTCTGCTGTGGTGAATTATTCACTTGATTAATCGAATCTGAACCTTGTTGATTAAAATGCAAAAGAGAATTACGTCTTTTTCCGCATTTAAGACACCCGCCTGATAAACCATTTTTTGGATGATGATGTCCTCGTAAGCAATTAACGCAAAGAGAGACCTTTCGAGCTGCTTCATACCTTTCTTTGGGAGATAACTCAAAAATTTGCTGCATGAATATACGCCGTGCTCTGCCTTACAAATGTAACACGAAATTTTTGAAAACGGTTTTGACTGCAAGTCATTTGCACTGGGGACAGTTGATGTAGCAACGCCCATAAATGGATGACGCGAATTCTGACGCGAATGTGAAACGCCTTTTAAATGTGAAGCTTCTTGAAAATTAACTTGATTAGTGGCTGCCCTTGTCTCCTCAATCTGGTAGCGGCGCTCTAAAAAGTTTAATATGTGTAAAAGTGTAGGTTTTTCTATATCACAGATCGATTCCTCCCATTTTTCGATTGTGTAATTATTTAATTTGCTCTTAATTAAATGATTAAGCATTGCATCCCACTTGTCTACTTCAGCGGATAGTGCTATCAATAATAAATTTTTTATTGTGATATCGACCACTTAAAAGTTCCCAGGCTACCCTGTAATTTTCGATAGTTGTTTCAAGAGACGCAATTATATTCGCCACGTCACCTGTGACGCAGCCTTTTAGATAAAGAAATTTTTGAACGATCGGAATATCTTGATCATTGTGTATCATGGAATCAAAGGCATCATAAAATCCTAACCAAGTATCAAAACTACCAGAAAAAGTTGGAATTTTCAAATCGGGTAATTTAATTCTATGGGCGCTATGACTTGAACGTAAATTTTGTGATCTATCGGCAATACTTTCATGAGAAAAATTACCTGAATTTATTGTAAAATTATCTCCCAAAGTGTTACCTGAATTTTCGCTGTTTGCGTTACCGCTACTGCTGGATCAATTGCTCTTTCAAAATTTGTTAGGGCTAATGATGCCGCTGGGATATGCTTACCCCTTTTTATTAAAGTCTTTACTCTTCCGGAAATAAGGTAAAATCTATTCTCAAAATCTGATCTTTCTTTTTCATTAATTGGTTCTACTTCTTCATTGCCGAAAGTGAGTTTATCTATTTCATCTTGACATTGATCAAAATCTTTTTGTAAAGGAATATGTTTCTCTTTGAATCGAGTTGCTAAATCGAGAGTCTCTATGTCAGTTTCCGCAGTAATTGAATCTAACACTTTTTTAAAATTTGTTAATTTCGACTTGATTACACTACAATTTATTTTGCAAATGTTAACGCGTTCAGCCATTTTGAATATATGCGATTTGGATTAAATAGAGAAAAAATGGGATTAGTATATAGTTGAAAATCCGAATCCGCCTGGATCTCGGTTAGAAGCTGCGATGTTCTCTGATCCCTGATTCTCTCAGTTGGACCACACATGAATGTTGAAATTTCAGATGTCCATGTTGCTGTATTTCTGAGCTGTGATGCTCCTGGTTTACGACAATTGTCGCTGAACCCACAAATTGATGTTGAAATATCTGATACTTTTCCAGGTCTCAGAATAAGGAACTGTGATGTTTAATGGTCCATGGATAGTTCTTGGCTTTACATTGAATGATCACTGCTGTGATCTGTAAATGTGTCTTAACTTACAGGAAGTTTCACTGATTTTGTGTCCACTATCCCGATTGAAGAGTGACTTCACTGTTTCACTTTATTGTCACTCTTGCACGGTTTCATAGAAGAACAATGTTTTTTTTTGTTTTTGGAATATTTACAATTTTGAACTGAAACTGGCACAATGATTTAACCGACACGGAGCTTTTGTTTTTGCCGACCAATATAAACCATCCGCGACTCGAAGGACCAAAAATGTTTATCGTGAATAAAATGGTGGGTGTTTTGATGATAAATATTTCCGGGTATTTGTTTGACCTTTTTATATTTACACAGGTACACAAATTTAACACTAGTACACGAAATGAAACTGAGTTAAGAACGCAATAGTTTGAAAGATGTAAAAAATTGAAATCGGAAGATCGGCTCGGACGACGAGTTCCGAGACTGATGATAAATAGTTGAGAGTTGAAATTGTAACAATTGAAAAAGGTGGAAAATGAACAAAGTTACGAAGTGCGGAGGTGGAGGAACTGAAAATTCAGTGAACATTGGTGGGGTCACTATACATATCCCGATTGGCTAATGAAACGAAGAGTGGGATCCATCGGTAAATCCCATTTCTAGTTAAATCGCTTGGCACTGAAAATACCTGGGTCAAAAAAGGTGCGGGCAGCTACAACTTACCCGACTATATACTACCATAGTAAAAACGGCCAGTTTATAACATTTGCAATTATATGACAGTCCTAACTGATGGATTTTATGTGCTGTAAAAGACTTGGGATTTTAATACTAAATGAACTGTAGGGAATGAAGGAACCTTCACTAAAGTACAGAAACTTATCTAGAAATTTATGATTATGTCCATTCTAGACTGTAGGGTTATAGCATAATTGCATTGTCAAAATTTGTACAAATTCTTTGCAGGAGGTAAACAAACAAACCTATTGTAAAACGAAAGTTTGGAAAGAGAAGTAAACCTAAAGTGAGAAATTCTAATTTCTATTTTCTTAAGAAGTAACAATAAAAATTCAGTTTAAAGTTAACAATTCCTAAAATTATTGAATACAGCTGATAATTAGTCGAGATTTTGTAATCAATTTTATGAGTTGCCCCCTTTCATATTTGTAAGCGAAAATAGAGTCATATTTTTTGCATAAATAAGTTGAACTGGAAACTCCCTCAAGGTACGTATAGGCGCTATCATAATTTAACATATGTAAAAAATCAATATATTAGCGGGCGCCCATAAAAAATTCATTAAGGTGTTCTATACATTTTTAATCAATAAATATATTTTGGATTGCATCGGAAACAAATGAATTTAAAATTTCGTGATGTAGTTCATGACAAGAATATTCCTTTCACGTTTACTGTTTCAATATGAATAATTTATTATTCATTTCTTAAATATTTTCTTTAATAGAATCCAAAACATGCATTAGGTAATTTCTCAGGAATAATATGGGTGAAAAGAAATTGGAGGACAGTTTTTACTTTATTGGTGTTACTAATAGGAGTACAAGTGTAAATCGTGGATATTATTGGATATTTTTTTCACTCTTTCGACTGAAATTTAACGTATATTCATTTGTTTAAGCAATATAATCTTTTTGAGGCAGATGGCGCACGCGTCTCGCTTCGCGTGCTAGTTTGAGTGTGCCTGGGGCACGCGACTGTTGCTTCTCGCGCTCCGCGCTCGATAATTTATTTATCTCGCACTCAGCGTTCGGTCTTTGCAGTATCCTCCACATTTGTGCACAGACCACAATGCGAAATTTTCTACATTGTATGTTAAAAACCATTATATCAATTGTCTATTACAATTTTTTTGTGTGTATCTTGGTCTGGCACTGCTTATTCAGATATTGAAAAATAATGTTCACATTTTATTTTTCCTGATCCTAGTAGGACCCTGCTGTGGTTGTTTAATCCTTTTCCCTGTTTTAAG
>NC_046661.1:31527132-31534842 GCF_010883055.1 Belonocnema kinseyi | reverse complement strand
ATTTTGGGCTAAGCGAAAAATTTGGCTAGAATAGTTTGAAATGTATTTGGTATCTAGTGAAAATTTTGAATCAAATTTTTGGATCTATGAAAAAAATAAATTTTTCTATTTTTTGAAAATATTCAAATGCTTGAAAAGTATATAACTTTTCTAATTTTCATCAAAATTAAAAATTTTAAGTGGATATTTTGCAAGTCTTTTACCCATCTATAAAAAACTTTGACAAAAATTAATAAAATTTAAAAAAAAATTAAAAATTTTGAAAATGCACTCAATTTTCAATTTTGGTTCGGAATATCTCATTAACGAACTTAACCTTCAATTTGGGGACATTTAGAAGTGTATTAAATACGAACTCCAACAAAATTTGATGATTTTCGGATTCTGTGCGTGCCGAAACGTAAAAATCCGTTAAAAACCAGAGATCGAAAATTTGGACGATTCAATTTCACTCTCATGAATGAGAATGTAAGAATGGAAGGGCCTTTAATTTTTCTTATTCTCATCATTTATGATTGAGAAAGTATAAGAAAAGAAAGGTCCGAAAAGACCAAAATTCTATTATTAGCATAATATCACAAGATAGAGAAAAATGTATGAAAAAAGGATTGTACTTTTTAAATTTATTTTAAGGTGGTTCAGGAAATATAAATTTACAACTTTCTGTCTAAATTCGAGCGCGCAGCACGAATGTCACGATAAAAATGTGTACCTCAAAGCCTACAGAGCTTTGAGAAACTTAATTTTTAACTATACTCATTTAAGCAAAAAATTCAGAATATGAACACGCATATAAATACTGCGATCTTAAGAGATCTTTTTGATAAAGTTTCATTCAAGCATCGCAAATGCAAAGAATTAATATCCGAGCGCGAAGCGCGGAATTCAACAGACGCGCGCCCCAGTCGCGCTCAAACCCTCGAGCCACAGGCACAGCGCATTATGTAAATTGAGAAATATAAGGCAAAATATTGATATATTTTGATCAACCACTCGAGTAAAATTCAAAACAACAATTAAAACTTTTAATTTCTTAAATGAATAAGAGTGTGTATAAAATGTTCGCGTGTATACACGCGAACATTTTATTCTCGTTTGTTGAATTTTCAAATGTATAGTTTCATTTAGAAGAATTTATATCGCCTCTTTTTCAAAACAACAAAATAATATTATTTATAGACAGTAAATTTTAATTGCAAAATGAGAAATTTTGTCCAGAAAAGATGTAGCAGCTAAAAATATTTTTTACGATACAATTACACTTTAATTAAATTTTGCTAATATCTTAAAAATGAATTTTTTCTGTATAAGTGTATTTGAAAAATAGTTTTCATTTTTGAGGGACTATTGAGGGACTTTGAGAGATATCACAAAAATAAAGTTTTGTCCCATGTATATGGTCTGTTGTTTCCCCTCAGCAATCAACGAAGTAAAGTGAGTTGGTTATTAAAGTAAAAATACCTAATAAGCATTATTCAAAGCTACAGGGCTCGTCCAAAAGGTAATTTAATTCTCTACATTCTGAAAAATCCGATTATTATCTTGTCTCAACGATTTTTGAGCACTCCTAGGTACCAGAAAATGCATGCTACATTCACTTTTCTCAGGTGCTTCAAGCAGACTTTTTCTGCTTCCCAATTACCGTTTATGTTGCAAAAAAATCGAAAATTATTAATTTTTTGCAAAGTTATGGATTTTGGTATGCCTTTTTGCCGATTAAAGTTTCCAGTCGCTTTTGAAGAGTTAAGAGGGTTAACTGGTATAAGTAAAACTTAACCCTTCTCCTACTAAGTAATTACAGTTATGCCAATCACATTTCGCTCTAGATCCACACGTGTCACCCGAGGATGGCCTAAGTTCAGTTCCCCGAATTATTTTACGACTGTTTCTAATTGGCGACTCATTTCTTCGCAGGATATAACTTGATAACAATTCTCTCGACATCTTACTCCCTTCTTTAAACATTCTGTCATAGCATTCATATTTATGATTTCCCTATAAACTATACTACTCAAATCGCGGTACATAAATGTCCTAATTAAGGGCATGTGATACTTAGAAAATTGTCGATTTTGCCAGTTATAGGTTCCCCGGCTTTTTTCTAGAATAATAAATATTTTGTCTAAAAAATTTCGGAAATGATAACGAACATGCTAATGGACGTCCCCACACACTTTTTTTGTAGGTCAATTCAAAAAAGTTTTAATTTAGGAAAATGTGATTAATTTGCATAGCGCTTAGGAAATAGTATCGATTTTTTCAGTGTTAGATTCCCCCAGCTTTTTTCCTAGGATAAGAAATATCTTGCCTTCAAAATCTGGGAAATGATAGCGATTATTCTAACGGACATCCCCACACAATTTTTTTGTGTTTTTTTATCAAAAAATTTTTGATATTGCTAATAACGTATATTTCGAGCTTATGTGTCTAATAATTCACCCGAGCGTTACTTCCAAACTACACAATATTTTTCCGGATTATGGGAAAGGCAGAGATGAAAAACAACGTAACCTCAAAATAATGCATATGCATAAAATTTTTATTTAGCACAATACATTTTTTTTATTATTCCTCAAAAAAGAGTCCAGGGACGTCCGTCATGATATTTTATAGCATCTCCGAATTCAGTTTTTAAAAATTTTCATTTTTGTGGAGGAAAAGCCGGGGAAACTGTTAGTATCACATGCCCTTAATCATCTAGAGCAGGAGACACCTTTTAAGTAAGGGGGGAGGAGTAACGGCATGCGCCGTTTTATGAACTATAACTCTAAGGCGCTAAGACCCTTTGACTGAATACTCTCCGAACTAGTAAATTCTCTGGCGGGAAGATTCAAATGGCTTTAAAATGGAATTGATTATGAATGTATAGAATCAATAAATAGTCAGTAATTATTATTATTACACGAATTCTAAGAATACTATAAGTTTATTGCGGTTCAAGAATTCTGTATGTGAGTATTCTATCCGAATTTAACTACATTAAGACTTTCATCAAAGCTATTTCTCAGTTCACTGTCCAAAGTAGATTTTCAGGTTAGGAACTTGAGATCTTGGGCTATTTTTAGAATCGTTCATAAGTCATGCCGCCAGTCAGATGCCATAAAAAGAGGACCTTTGGACTTAAAAACAGCAAACTGTCACTTAAAGAGATTGACGTTTTCCGGTGATAAAAGTTGGACTTTGTCACCATTATCCTTGAACGGTCACTCACTTTAATTGCCGAAATAATTAGGAGGAGCAAAATGACCTCATTTATGATTGGTTATTTGACACTAAAAGTGAGTGACTAGGCGACTAGTGTTCGGATGTTCTTCGATATTAAGTGCTTAACTTACTTGTGCGTGTG
The DNA here is from genome assembly GCF_010883055.1 of Belonocnema kinseyi. Taxonomy (NCBI): domain Eukaryota; kingdom Metazoa; phylum Arthropoda; class Insecta; order Hymenoptera; family Cynipidae; genus Belonocnema; species Belonocnema kinseyi. The sequence continues at coordinate 31,531,496 of NC_046661.1, read as the reverse complement.
TTAGGAACAAAACTAATGATTGTTTGTTAGTAACAAACAATTTTCATTTGTATAGAAACAAATAAGATGGATAATGTTAAGTCCTGACTCCAAATTGTTCGACCTTATGGAAGTGTTTTCCGATTCTCAATATCAGGCTTTTCAAATTTGCCGCGTTTACCACGAACTGCAATACACGATCATTGTCGTTTATTCTAGAGATCAAATAAGAGAATATGTCATCCATGAACAATTAAATATCGACGAATTATAATAAACATTCAAGTTTAATTTACAAGCTAAAACCTGTGTACCGAGTTAATCATTTTTCAAACCTGACCTATATTTCGCGGCTAATGGTTTTAACCATTCAACGACAGGTAACGGACCTATACCTCCACAAATCAGTGCAGAGTATTAAAGGAAGAAATTTGATAGCAGAGTTTGGACGTAACAGATGGCTCAGAAGTACTTTTCCCTGCTACACGTCGCTCAGGGGCCAGAGTTTGATCTGTCTCTCTTATTCCTTAACTGTTTTCCGAAAATCAGCACATTTGAAACCTAACCCATTAAGAACTGTTTGAGAGCTGATATCTAATTTGTTGTCATCATTTTCGACCTGGTGATTATCGCTGCAGTACACAATGAAAACTAAAAGAGCGAGCGGTACCTACTGTAATATTATCATAAAACAGAGTAATATTTTGAGAAACGAACCTACCGATAAGAAAATTGATCTCGAAAATTATTACGAAATTTAAATGAAAACTGCTTTCAAACATACTTCCATCATCTTTCGTGTTCCTTAGAACACGTTTTTATGAAAAAAGCAATAGAAAAACAAGCAGAATTTATAAATAATTATTCCGGTAATTATTTATGTATTTTTAATTGTTTTTCTATTGGTTTTTTAAATTTATTAAGTTTTTAAATTACATTATCTACAAATCATCTGGATATAACCTCAAGCATCTATTATCTTATCTTAAAAACCTGCGGGCTCGTTTGATGGCACCACCGTTGATTATAGGTCTGCACTTCTCAAGCATTGAGTGAACACAGCCTGCGAGGTGCTGCCCTCACCGTACTACGAAGTCGAATTGAATTCTTGTTTCCCATGGACATAGGAAACAAGGGACTAGGCATGCCATTGCGGGGGTGATGCAATGAGAGGGGAGGTCCGCCACCTTTTGATGTCCCGCGATAAACATGGCAGCGCCCACATGTTTATATTTTCATGCACAGTTTGTCGGCAAAAATGCTCGGTTTTATTATTCAACATACTACCCTTTTAGGTCCATACAGCGAGTCCAACGATTTTCTAACTTTTTGATACCGTCCAAAAAGTACTCGATCGGAATGTCTACAAAATACCCCTCAGTTTCAGCTATGAGCTCCTCATTTGAGTAAAAATGCATACCGGTGAGCCATCTCTTCAGGTTAGTGAACAAGTAATAGACGCTGGGGGCCAGGTCTGGTGAATACGGTGGCTGAGGAACCAATTCGAAACCGATTTCATCCAATTTTGCTTGTGCAACTAAGCATGAATGAACAGGCGCATTGTCGTGATGATAAAGCGGTTTTTTCTTCTTCAAATGCGGTCGCTTTTCGGCGATTTCGATTTTCAATCGGTCCAATAATGATGAATAGTATGCTCTGGTTATGGTTTTACCTTTTTCAAGATAGTACACGAATATTATGCCATGTGCATCCCAAAATACGGAGCCCATAACCTTTCCTTCTCATTGTTGCGTTTTTGGGCGCTTCGGAGCACTTTGGCCTGGTGGAACCCACTGTTTTGCCTGTTGCGTTGACTCAGGAGTGTAGTAGTGGATCCAGGTTTCATCCACGGTTATGAATCGGCGCAAAAACTCGGTTTGGGCACCCAGATGGTTCAGCATCAACTGTGCTCGTACGGCCCCAACGAAACTCGGTGAACCACTTATGAATCGTTCCAATCGACGGTGCAGAGTCTGGGTAATACTTATCCAGCTTGGCCTTGGTCTCGGATATCGTTTTCTTGCGAAGATAGTAGTGTTTGATCAATTTTTCCATGTTAAAAAAAACTCGGAGGTTAGTCGCTTCTCAGTGCTGTAACTTGTAAATGCGTAAACATAAATGGCTGAAGTTTTGACAGGCGTCATTTGAAGGATTAAGCTCCACGAAAATGGTTCACATTAGTGAATACTAATGCCATCTCTTAGAATTTTCAGGTACTTATCAGACTGCCAACTATCATGTGCCATTTTACCAACAATGTATTTTTTTATTTTTAATGTTGTTCTTCACGATTAAAATAGAAACTACCAATCATATAAAAAAAACCATTAATAAAAATTGTTGTTCTCTACTTTCTGTAAAAAAAATGTTATCTATTTATTTTTTCTTAGCTTGTGTCATGTGTCGAAAAATTTAAGTTTTGTATTTTCACTGTTTTTTAATGAATAAAACAAAAACTACGTGTCCTAAAAAAAATAATTAATAACAAATTTGTAGATATTTTTTGGATGCATAATCTTTGTCCCCTAATTTCTTTCTTACCTTGCATAGTTTGACAACAAAGTAAAATTTTTTATTACTTTTTGTTTGATCAAAATTTAAATTATCAATTTTTCGAAAAAATTCAAAAAGTTGTTATGATAATCTTGTAGGGCTTTCGAAAATTAACATTTTACTTTTCAAGTGCTATGAACAAGGGTACAGAGAATTTTTGAGTCATGAAAAAATGTGGTCTCAAAAACTTTCAAAATACGCTCACTTTTAGAATTTTTATCCAAAATGGCTGACCAACGAACTTGCCCTTTAGTTTAGGACACTAAAAGAGTGTATCAAAGGCCAATCTAATAGATTATTTTGTTCAAAAGTTATCGGGCTCACAGACAGACAGACGTAAAGACAGACGTAAAGACAGACAGACACATTCGTAAAAACCTGTTTCTCGGATTCAAGGGATCTCAAAAAGTGAATTTTTTACAAAAACTGGGAGGGGGGGGGGGTGGCAAATTTTACACAAATCTAACACCTTCTCTGATGAGAATGTATTAACATGAAAAAATAACAAATTATTAATTAAATTTTTTGAATCCAACACACGAGACGAAAAGGAAATTAAATGACAAAAGTTGTGATTAGAAATAAAATTATTAGGAGCTGAATGCAGCGAGAAAAAAGCTTTTAAGATTAAGAAACAAATAAATTATTGAACTGTGTAAATGTATATATGATGTTTGGTTCAATTTAAATAAATATATACATTATATTAAATCCATTTTCTCATTTATCATTCGTGTCATTAACTTTTTTTCACATGATTCCCTCAAACATTTTAATTACAATTACCACTACTTTTTAAAAATATTTCCTTCAAAACTTGAAATTTCTAAGTATTTAAAGGAACAAAGATTCTTTAGTTTGCAATTTAAGTTGTAATCTTACATATTCTAATTATTATAATATTTATATTGGATATAAGTAATATATTTTTCATTAATTCTTCTGATCATGTATATGTTTTAAATATTTTTGTCATTGCGGTTTTTAATATTATTAATTTTTTTCATTAGCTGCATTAATAATTATAACAAAAAATAATTTTGTTTAACTTTCACAAATAATAAAATCAATAATATAAGCAAAATAAATCACAAAAATATAAAGTTCGAACTGCCTTCAAAATGTATCCCAAAATTAAATTTTATTCATATTACACTACATATTTTCATGACTTTTTCTTTTTTGAAATAATTAGTAATAGTTACTCTTATTTTTTTATATATTCTTTTTTGTTTATTTGCAAACAGCATCAAGTTTTTAATTACACAGGCCGACAAATTTTAAAGCCAGACCTAACATTTTCAAAGGATTTTGATGCGCTGAATCCGAATCCAAACTCAAAATTGATCCTGTACGTCAGGTTTTCAAGATATCCTTATTTATAAGTGCAAAGACGCGTTTTCAGCTGTTTTTGAGGTTATGTAACCGAACAAGAAAAATGTCTACCACAAAAGCTAATATGGAATTTGAAAGTACTAATATTCCCCTTTCAAACCTATTTGGATTTATTAAGATATCTTTATTTTTCACAAAAATATTGTAATTTTAAATTTTAAATTTTAGCGTTTTAACCCATTAACGCTAAGGTGTTCAGATTTATACAACGCATTCTCTATTGCTGACGGTACGATATTTTTTCTTCAAAATATTACCTCAGGGGTTTTCGAGGGTGCCCTTTCTATTCCCGGTGTCAGTTTTTTGTTATAACCCCTAGAAGATCCAATATGACGGTCACAATTGTGGGTCCGGATGCAATAAGGGCACATAAAATTTTTTCGTGCGAAAACGAAGTCCCCTGGAGGCTTTAGAAAAAATTTTCGAATTTTAATTTT
>NC_046661.1:31518372-31527032 GCF_010883055.1 Belonocnema kinseyi | reverse complement strand
CTTTTGTAACTTCCAGCGTTTCGTTTATCGAGCGAATTTTGAGCAAGCAAGGACTTCTCGTGACAAAAATGCGGAGAAAACTATGATAAAGTTTTTTGACAATTCTAAGTCTTGCCTTAACTGGCTGGGCAATCGTAAGTCATGCCTTGACTGGCTGGACGATTCAAAGTCTTGTCTTGACTGACTGGACGATTCAAAGTCTTGCCTTTATTGGCTGGGCAATTCAAAGTCTTTCCTTGATTGGCTGGGCAATCTAGAGTCTTTCCTTGATTGGCTAGGCAATCTGAAGTCTTTCCTTAATTGGCTGGAAAATATTAAATACTTCCTTGCGTAGCTGGACAATCCCAAGTCTTGCCTTAACTGAATGGGCAATCGTAAGTCTTTCCTTGATAGCTGGGCAATCTAAAGTCTTGCCTCATTTTACTGGAAAATATTAAGTATTTCCTTGCTTAGCTGGACAATCCCAAGTCTTGTCTGAACTGGCTGGGCAATCGTAAGTCTTGCCTTGCCTGGCTGGACGATTCAAAGTCTTGTCTTGACTGGCTGGACGATAAAAAGACTTGCTTTTATTGATTTGGAAATCCAAAGGCTTGCCATATTTGGCTGGGCAATCTGAAGTCTTGCCCTAATTGGCTGGAAAATATTAAGGTTTCTTGCTTGGCTGGGCAATCCCAAGTCCAGCCTTAAGTGGCTGCAAAATATTGAGTCTTGCCTTAGTAAGCTGGAAAATCCTAAATAAACCTACAATATTAAATTAATCATAATAGTAAAATTTGTTGTTTTTTTTAAACCCTAACTGTTTTTCATATTCGCCCTTCTAGGAGTTATAACAAAAAACTGAGCCAATCGAAAAGGAATCCCCGAAAACCCCTCAGATAACATTTTCAAGGGACAATGGCACACCATCTCGGCGTTAATGGGTTAATACGCTAAATTGAAAAATTTCATTTTAAGGTTAGCCCACTTGTAGTGTGGAATTCAATTATTTCACGAAATGTAAACGACTAAATTCGTTGCTCCCAGGGTTAGGTGGGTTAGCCTGCTTATGATTTGGCAGGGGTGATTTCTGGGCTTAGGCGGATTAGCAAGTAGGTGTGTTAACCCACTTGTGGCATGGAACTTCATTATTCCAAGAGAAATATGCGACTAAACTTATTGTTCCCTGAGTCAGGTGCGTTAGCATGCTTGGGGTTTGTTAGGAGTGGTTTCTACCCCTAGGAAATGGCTTCCGTAGAAATGAAAAGACACGGGTTCCATATTTTTTATTGTTTTATCAATGTGCAAAGTTTGGTTCCAAACGACTGTACACTTTTTTGTTGGTATTTTGTGCGGGATCCTTTGTTCTTTTTTAAAGCCCTAAACTGTGGCCGACATATTTGATTTTCTAGGGGTTATTAAAAAAACTGACACCTGCAATAGAAAGGGCATCCTTGAAAACCCCTGTGATAATATTTTGAAGAAAAAATATCGTACCGTCAGCAATAGAGAATGCGTTGTATAAATCTGAACACCTCAGCGTTAATGGGTTGAAACGCTAAAATGAAAAATTCAAATTACAGTATTTTAGTGAAAATAAAGATATCCTAATAAATCCAAGTAGCTTTGAAAAGGGGAGATTAGGAATTTCAAATTTCATATTAACTTTGTGGTAGATATTTTTCTTGTACAGTTACATAACCTCAAAAACAGCTAAAAAACGCGTTTATTGCACATTTAGGTTAGGATATCTTGAAAACCTGACGTATAGGAGCAATTTTGAGTTTGGATTCGGATTTAGCGCATCAAAATCCTTCGGAAATGTTTGGTCTGCTTTCTGGCTTTTGACTTTTGTCAAATTTTGTCGACCTGTGTTATTTTTGCTTTTTCTTAATGCAATTCAATGAAAAAGACAGATCTACTTTTTGTGGTGCCATCTGTTGGCTTAGTTTGACCGACATTTCCACTCCGGATCGTAAGAAAACTACTAATACATACACATACACGGTCCAGACAGGGGGCTGATGAAAATATAAACATGTGGGCTCTGCCATGTTTGTGGCGGAACATCAAAAGATGGCGGACCTCCCCCCTCATTGCTTCAAACCCGCAACGGCATGCTTAGCCCCGTGTTTCCTATGTCCATGCATTTACCTCATGTCGGTCATTGTCGGTGTTGCTCATAGACATAAGAAACAAGGGACTAGACATGCCATTGCGGGGGTGATGCAATGAGGGGGGAGGTTCGCCACCTTTTGATGTCCCGCGACAAACATGGCTGCGCCCAGATGTTTATATTTTCATGCACAGTTTGTCGGTAAAAATGCTCGTGCGCATAATCAAATGGCACATCGTAAGATGGCGGCTCTCCCCACTCATGGAATTCTCTTCCCTCCCGTGGATTCAACCCCGCTCGCCCAAGTTAGGATGGCATGCCTAGACCCGTGTTTCCTATGTCCATGTAATTGAACGGTCAAACAGGGCGGCATTTTTCCAGTTTGACAATGTCGGTAGAGAAGGTCAGAGTGGGTAATTTCGCGTATATGGTCTATATTCTAGTTCGCAAACTGGCTAGATGAATTTGGGATGCTTTGAGTAAAAAGTTTGCATAAAAGAATCTGAATGATCTTAAGCGAATTTTTAAAATTATGCACAATTAAACATTTTGAAAAATACTGTTTTTTTGGTATTCAAAGATTAATTTAAGCGCCTATTAATCTAAATTTTAATCATTCTTTTAATACATAACGATAAATAGAATATGGTGGAAAATAACAAACATTTTGATTTAAAATTAATACTTTCTTGGTGTTTAAAGATTACTATATATTTTTTGAATTCACTGTTTTTGTTGGTAAAAAATTTATCTTCTCGGTTGAAAAATCATCTTTTCCATTAAAAATTTTATTCTTTTTGGAAATTTGTTGAATTGGAATTGAAAAATTAACTATTTTAATTATTGTTCAAAATTGATCTTTTTCAGTAACAAATTCATCTATTTGGTCAATTTAAAAATTTTTGTTTTCAAGTTTGTTTTATTTTATCAGAAAATTAATTTTCCAGGTTAAAAATTCTTCTTTTTAGTGAAAATTAAACATTTTTGAAATTTGTTGTTTTTATGTTGAAAATTGAGCTATTTAATTTGTCTTTTTAATGCTTGAAAATTAATCTTAGTATAACATTAATTTTTTGTGTTACAAATGAAGTTGTTTTTAAAAAATATTTAGTAAATTTTCGGAAATTTTTTTTTTTAATCACTCAGAATCTTCTAAAATTTCTAAATGTCTGAGACGGAAGCGAATTTTTTCTAAAATTTAAAAAAATATTTAAAAAAATAAAAAACTTATCTTAAATATTCCGATTTTTTTAGCGGAATTTATAGAAATGTTTAAAAAAAATTTATCAAATAATTAATATAAAAAAAATCGTTTCAAATTTTCGTATTAATCTTAAGAATATTGTTTCATTCTATTGAAGCCGTTCAAAGTTTAAAAAAAGTTTCTAAGCATGTAATTCAAAATCTTTCAATACCGATTTTTTTCAATAATTTGTTTAAAGTCTATTTTTTGTTAAGTGAAATTGGAAAAATTTATTAAAGTACACTTCAGTCGAAAGGCTAATTATAACTATTGTGTTACGAAAGGTATGAATGTTGATTTAGAACACAAACGGCACATAACGTAAGTTAATTATTTCTTTTACACAAAACCTGGAAGACATGGCAGGGTCATTGCATTTTTTAAGTGTTGTGGAAAAAGTGCAAAAATCATGTAATCTTGCAAATGATGACAGGGTTTTTTTAATTTAAAGATACTTTTTTATAGAATATTGAACTATTTCTAGAAAATTCGTCATTTTATAAATATTTTATAAATATTAGAAAATCTTTGAAACTTCTAAAATATTTTTAATCACTTCAAAACCCAAATTTGTCTTACAATTTTTACGTCCTAAAAAATTAAAAAATTGCTCAAGATATCATGGATTCTTTCTCAGCATTTTTAGAAATGTCGACAAATGTTGTGCGAAATATAGATTTTTTAATATTTCAAAAGAAAAAGCTTTTTAAGAATTTTGAAAGATTTGTATGTTATAAAAAAGTTTTCTTAAGTTTCCTAAAAAATGTAACATTTTTCTTATTTTTGAAGTTGTTAAAATTATCAAAAATTAATTTTAAGAGATTATTCTACAACTTTTTCAAAACATTTCAAGAAATTGATAAAAAAGATTCTGGACTATTTTAATACTGAGAAGATTTTTAAAAGATAAAAGAAAATATGGATTTCTGAAGATTTTAAAAAGGAAGTTGTAGATTCTATTTCAGAATTAGGAAAGGATTTAAGAAATTAAAAAATTTTGGCCTAACATTTTGGGGAAAGATGTAATTTATTTTTTATTTAAAAAACTAAATTTTTAAAAGAAAATTGAAAAATATGTTGAAACTTTTTAAAACATTTAAAAACTGCATTGGCTCAAGAATCCGGTAAACAAAAGTATCAACACTCAGAAATTTCCGAAAAGGTAAATATGATTTATCGCGTATATGCTTGGACTGGTGTCATTTTTAGATGATGGTTGCTGACAGTAGATCCATGTGGTGGTTGTTTAATCTTTTTCTTTAAATTTTCATATGCAATATTGCCTAAATTCATATAAATTGATGCAATATTTAATTTGATGTAATATGATGTAAAAATGGAAAATTTTTTTAATACGTTGTTTTTTGGTAGACAATAAAGCTTGTGTGGAAATTCCTTTCTTTATTGAAAATTCAAATATTTGGTTAAAAATTAATTTTTTCATTTACAATTTTTGATTGAAAATTGAAGTATTCAACAAGTCAAATTTTGTAATTCAAACTTGAACTATTCTATTTATTTTTTATTAGTTTAAAATTAATCTTCATAGATGAGAAAAATTTCTCTAAAAATTTATTTTCAAAAAGAAAAAATCCTTTTAAATTATCATATGAAACGGAAGAATATTCTTTCATTGTCTTTCAGAATTGTCGAAGTATTTTTAATTTGTTCGAAAACCTGACTGATTACATTTTGCATGAATATGATTTTAGTGGATGTTTTCCGTTTGTTATTTGCTGTGAGGCCGATAAATTTTGAGCGAAATATAGATTTTTTTAGATTTTGAAAGAAAAATCTTGTTAAGAATTTTGAAGATTTGAAAAGGATAAAAAAGTTTTCTTAAGTTTCATTAGAAAATTTACAATTTTTTATTTTTAAAGTTAATTTAAAGAGAATATTTCAAAAGATTTCAAGATTTTTAAAGAAAATTATCAAATTTATCAACAAATAATTTTAAGCGAATATTCTACAACTTTTTAAAACATTTTAAAGATTGTAAAAAAAGATCTGGAAAATTTTAAGGTAATTTTTATAATTTTGCACAATTAAAAAAAAAATGAATAACTCGAATTTATTAAAAACATAATTTTTAAACTTTAACAAATAATTTTAATATTGAGAAGACTTTTAAGAGATAAAAGAAAATTTACATTTTTGAATATTTTGAAATAAAATTTTACATTCTTTTTCAGAATTTCTAAAGGTTGCAAGAAATTAAAAATCTTTGGGTTAAGATTCCGGGGAAAGTTTTTTTTTTTTTTAATTTAAAAAAAAAAAATAATTTTTAAAGAAAATTTAAAAATATTTTGAAAATATTAAGAACATAAAAAATGCGTCTACTTTATCGCGTATATTCTGGGAGCCGGTGTCATTTTTAGTTGACGGTTGCTGACAGTAGGACTACGCAGTGGTTGTTTGATCTTTTTTTTAATCTTTATATACAATATTTCCTAAATTCATATAATTCGATATAATTTTTTATATATTTCAGACAATTTAAAATTATTAAATTAGAATAGTCCGCAAAGTGAGATTTTGTTTTGAATTCGCCCAATTTGTTGAAATGAAAGAATGTGGTGCAGAAGAGACGCTAGTAGACCCATGGAAAAGAAATCGGTTAAGATGGTTCGGAAAGGTTGAGAGAATGCCAAATGAACGACTAACGAAACAAGTGTATCAAGGTAAAGTAAATGGCAGCGTGCCCAGAGGTAGACGGCTGAAAGAATGGTTAGAATGTGTGAATGAGACCCTACTTAGAAGAGACATAAGAAGTCACAGAAACGCGAGAGCCTACATGAAAAAATACATGGACATAAAAGAAGCTAGAGAAGTATGCCAGGGCAGGAAAGTATGGCGGCAAATAGTTAATAAAAAGAGTGTCAGTAGAGTGAATGGCGCCTGAAACAAAGACCTTGGCTACAAATGGACCCAAGTGGGGAACCTTACATAACGACTTCGTGTGATTCTTCGCTTGGGGTGATTGCTAGAGAGATTGATCAGTAACCTGGGTCGGAGCAGTGTTGCGGAACGAACGTGTTATTTACTTAAATAGCACGAGAATTCTAGATCAATCTGAAAAATGTCTATCCCTTCCACACACTACTCCTTTCCTCTACCCAGTGAGTCACGCCTACCCCGAAAGGGAAATGGTTTAATGGTGTAATAATAATAATATTGGTAGGGCGAAGGGGAATCTTCGATTCTTGCAGATTCTTAGTACCTTCAGTTCGCAGAACCGGCGGAGAGTTTCCGAGAAATGTATTTCCCCGCCAAACAAACGCAATATAAATAGATGAGTTGCTCTCTAAAACTGCTTTCTTGAACACTTTTTATATAATCTAATTAAATAGTATTGAGTTCAAGTTTATAATTTTTTTTTAACTTTTAATACTTTTCACATTTCCTCATTTTTTATATGTACTAATAACTAAGTTATTAGAGCCAGCCTTTAAAAATAGGGGGAAAAACTTTTTAAAAATCTGGGCTATTAATTTCAGCTTCAGTTTAGAGTTAAAAAATTATGTTTTTTTGCAATCACAATTATTTCTAATACAAAATACAAATTTGGGATAACTATTAGCTTGTTACAAAGGTGAAACCACATTTCAAGTTTTGACAAGAAGGAATCACCGTTTATCTGTTTCTTTTTAAAGTTAGATAAATATAATTTTCGTAAGATTCCGAAGATATTTCAAAAACATTTTTGAAGATTTCACATATGCCGAAAAAAAATGAAGAAAATTTTTACGCATTTTTTTATTTTGCAGGACACACAAAATATTAGGAAAAATTAGAGTCAGCTTAAAAGATATTTAGGACTTTCAGAAGATTTGAAGAAATAATTTTTCGATAAACTATTCATGTTTTTAAATATTGTTAATCTCTTCAAAAATTCTGAAATTCCTAAATAATTTTTGCGATAAAAAATTACATTTTTACAATGACCTTCAAAACTTAGAGATTTGTAGAAATTTCCAGAAGAAGCTTACCAAAAAAATTTCATCCTTCCAAAATTCCTAATTAGCTTCTAACGCTTTTTTCGAAATACTCAATATTTTATAAAATTGTTAAAAATTGTTTTAAAAATGTATAGAAAACTTTAAATTGTCTAAAAAATTTCAAATTTTAAATTACTTTAAAACCTTTACAAAACTTCTAGAACTTCGAAATATCTTTTCAAATTTTTTTTTTCAAATTTCAGATTACAGTTTTCCTAAAAAATCTTTGAAGTGTCCTAAAATCTTCTAGATTTTCTTTCGTGTGTTTTAAAATCAAAACACAATTATTTAAAAGATTAAGATATTCTAAGTTTTTTGCCCATTATATATTTCATTTTTCTTACCTCTTTCAAAGTTTGAAATAGTTTACAAATTGTATACTATGATAGAAAAATTTTAAGAACAGAGTTATTTCATATAATATTAGAAAACCCATTTGCAATAAAAATTTTCTTTTGAATCAATAATGTTTAGAAACAGTTGGAAAACATTTGATCATAAAATGAAATTATTTAATTGAAAATTTCCATTTACAAAATTCATGTTGCGGTAAACTCGTAATATTTATTAATAGACTTAATTACAGACGGTATACTTAAACAGTCTTTTTTTGAGTGCCTCGCAAAAACAAACAATCAAACATTCCTTGGAACATTTTTAAATCCTCTGAAATATTACAATTCTTTCAAAATATCTTGACACACCTTAGACTTTTTTTAACAAGATTTTTAAAGTACTTAAAATTTTTTAAATATCCATGCTAAAAATTGTTTAATTCTTTAAAATTTCTTAAAATAATAAAAATAAGTGGAAAATTCCTTGACATCTTTTAAAACATCCTTAAATATTTCAAATCTCTTGAAATTTTTTAAAGCACTTGAAAATATATTGAACAACATCCTCAATTATTTAAAATCCTTAAAAATATTTTGAAATTTTGTAAAGCTTCAGATTGAAATTTAAAAAAAGAAAAAAGTTCGAAAACGTTAAATATTTAATTGTTTGTAGATTAGAGTTTTGAAAATGGGATCAATAAAACTTCAAAGCTTTGGAAATCTAATTTTCAAACATTTTCAACTATTAAATAAGAATAATTTTCAACTTGATGAGATTCAAGTCTTCACATTTTGAATTGTAAACTTGAAAGATAATATATAAAAAGTTAATAATCATGGATTAATTGAAAGCGTTCAAAATTTAAACGTACGTTTTTCAATTGGTCAATCTCTAAATGAAATTATTTCAGACTGAAATTTAGAGAACAAAAAAATTTCAAAATGTTAAAAATGTTAATGTTTGGAGATTAGTTAAAGTATTAAATTAAAGT
>NC_046661.1:31516069-31518272 GCF_010883055.1 Belonocnema kinseyi | reverse complement strand
TTCAAATTTTGAAGACTTGAATTCCATCAAGTGGAAAATTACTTATATTTCATAGTTGAAAATAAGATTTCGAAAGTTTTGAATTTGTATTGATTCCATTTTAAAAACTCTAATCTACAAAATTACAATATTTAACGTTTTGAAATTGTTCTTTTTTCTAAATTTCAATCTGAATCTTTTAAAAATTTCAAGAGATTTCAAAAGATTTTTAAGGACTTTAAATATTTGAGAATGTTTTAAAAGAAGTCAAGGAATTTTGAATTTATTTTTAAAATTTAAAGGAGTTTTAAATAATTTTAACAATTTTAGCAGAGTTATTTAAAACATTTTCAAAGCATGGTAGAAATCTTTGATGGGTGCCAAGGTGTTTCAAAAGATTTTGAAGGTTTTGAAATACTTGAGAGTATTTTAAAAGGTTTCAAGAAATTTTTATTTGATTACAGTAATTTAATATGAGATTTTAAAGGATTTGAAATATTTCATGGTATTTTTTAAATTTCAAGGAATTTTCAAGAGGTTTAAAAAATTTTAAGATTTCAACAGTTTGTCAATATTTGAGGATGTTTTAAAAGATGTCAAGGAATTTTCATCTTATTTTTATAATTTTAAGGAATTTCAAAGAATTTTAAAGAAGTACTTTAAAAATCTTAAGAAAGAGGTCAAGGTAGGTCAAAATATTTTGAAGGTATTGCAATATTTGAGAGTATTTCAAAATGTTGCAAGGAATCTTCAATTGATTACGGTAATTTAATATGAGGTTTTGAGAGATTTATTATATTTTAGGATATTTGAGCAGATTCCAAGGAATTCTCAATTGAATTCAATAATGTATTATCAGATTGTAAAAGATTTGAAATATTTTAGGGCTTTTTAAAATTTTCAAGGAATTTTCAAGAGATTTCGAAAGATTTGAAAGGATTTTAAATATTTGAGGATGTTTAAAAAGATGTCAATGAATTTTCAATTCATTTTTATAATTTAAAGAAATTTAAAAGAATTTGAACAATTATAGCAGGGTTGTTAAAAAAACACTCCAAAATACCTTGTAAATCTTGAAAAGATGTCAAGGTGTTTCAAAATATTTTGAAGGTTTCGAAATACTTGAGAGTATTTTAAAAGGTTCCAAGGAATTCTCAATTGATTACAGTGATTTAATATGAGATTTCAAAGGATTTAATATTTCTTAGGATATTTTAATAGATTCCAAGGAATTTTCCATTGATTTTAATAATTTAGTATGATATTTTAAAGGATTTAAAATATTTCAGAGTATTTTTAAAATTGCAAAGAATTTTCAAGAGAATTGCAAAATTTCAAGAGATTTCAAAGGATTTTTAATATTTTAGGATGTTTTAAAACATTTCAAACATTTTCAATTAATTTCAATAATTTAAAGCAATACCAAAGAATTCTAATTATTTTCAACTTTTCAGGTTGAAATTGGAACTGCTTTGTTAAAAATGTAGTTCTTTTTGGTTGATGATGTATCAATTTAGTTGAAAAAATTTGTTTTCTGAAAATTTAACTATTTTGTAGAAAAATTTTTGTTTGTTTAAAAATTAGTTTATTTTAACTAAAAGAAAATTATTCTTTTTTGTCGAAAAATTAACTGTGATTAAACATTAATTTTTGTATAGAAAATTATACTTGGTGGAAAATAAATTTCTTTTGTGCAAAGTTCATGTATTTTATTAAAATTCCGTTTTTTTTTATGATACAATTCAGCCTTTTGGATAAAATTTAAATTTTTGTTTAAAAATGTAGCTATTTTTTTGAAAACAATTTCAACAATTTTTTTTAAATTTATGTATTTTATTCAAAATCTTTTTTTTCCGAAAACTAATTGTTTTAGTTGAAAGTTGAACTATTTATATTGAAAAATACTCAAATAGTCATTAATATTAATATAATATTTTATAATTATAATATTAACAATTAGCAATAATATCCATATTATATACACCTGAAAAACATAACCTCAAAATCGAATCATGCAGGAAATTAAGAATAATGCGAAACATAAAAATCGCCAATTTCTTTAATTTTATATTCTAATGGGGGTCGAGTTATAAAGAGAAGACCACCGAAGTCTTTCGAAACTTTCAGATCGTCAACAAAGATATCTTTGTGGTAACTAATTTAGCCATGAACATAGGAAACACGGGCGTAGGTATGCCATACTAAATTGGCATGCGGGGTTGAA
>NC_046661.1:31512128-31516026 GCF_010883055.1 Belonocnema kinseyi | reverse complement strand
GGGGGGGGGGGGGAGAATTCCATGAGTGGGGAGAGCCGCCATCTTACGATGTGCCATTTAATTATGCGCGCGAGCATTTTTGCCGATAAACTGTGCATGAAAATATTTAAAATTTATTTAAAAATTATTTATCTTTATCTGAAAATGTAACTATTATAAGATTGATTAAAAATTAATCGTATATATAGCTTAAGTTTGAAAATCGTTTTTTTATAGAACATTAATCTTCTTGGTCCAAAATTCACCTTTTCCCTTGAAAATTGAACAATTTTGTTGAAAGTTCGTTTTTTTTCCTTGTTCAATTCAATTTTTTATCACAGCTTTTATCTAGAAATTGAACTATTCCATTTTTTGTTAAACTTTGTCCTGTAAATTTTATTAATGAAAACACCAATTATTTGTTAGAAAATTTATTTGTTTTCGATTATGACTTGGAATATTATTTCAGTCTAAAAATTTTTTTATTTTTAACCCATTCAATTTGAAATTTTTGATTAAAAAAAAGAAAATTTCGTTAATTATCAGCAATATTTGACCGCTCATTTAAAACAATCCATTACAAACAACTGTTAAAACCTGTACAAATTTGAACAGAATGGTTCGAAATAGAAAGCCTTGAATTGTTAAATTTGTAATGAGCTAAATTTTCATTTTAAACGCTACAATTTTAATTCAAAAAAAGATTCAGAATTAATTTAAGACTTGAAATTATTTCAAATAATTTGAAACGCGATTTAGACTTTTGCAGATTTAAAAAAAAGGTTTTTGAGAATTGTATAGTATTTAAAAAGAATAACAAAAATTGTTGTGAATGCTAAGAACATTGAAAATGTTTTTTTATTTTGACAAATAGATTTTAAGTGAGTATTTGAAAACATTTTAAAAATTAAAAAAAATAGAATCCGGAAGATTTCAAGGAAATTATTTTATTTTGCAGTTTTTTTAATTTTAGGAAAAAAATCTAATTAACAAAGTATATCAATTTTCAACCCAAAAGTTTACTTTTTAACAAATTAAATTAATTTTCTATCAAATAATTGGTGTTTTAACTAATACAATGTACAGGATAAAGTTCCAACCAAAAATTGAATTGTTCAATTTCCAGATAAAAACGATTCATTTTTAATTAATCCTAGAATAGTTACATTTTCAGATAAAAAAATCATTTTTAATCGAAAAAATAATTTTTCTATAAATATATGAACTTTCAACAAAATTATTTGATTTTAAAGTCAAAAAGAGTATCATCTACAAAAAAGCTGAACTTTTAACCCAAAAATATGATTTTCCAACCAAAATTTTAATTGTCGACCAAATAGTTTAACTTTCTATCAAATTGTTGATTTTTAACGCCCAAAGATGCAATTTTAACAAAAAAGATAAAATTTTTAATAAAAAATTTAATTTGGACAATTAAAATTTTGGTTGAAAAATCATAATTTTCGGTTAAAAATTCAGCTTTTTGTGGATGATACTCTTTCTGACTTAAAAATTAAATAATTTTATTGAAAGTTCATATATTTTGTTGGAAATTGACCTTGTTTAGTAGAAATTTAATCTTTTTGGTTTGAAATTTTTTTATTTTGTTTGAAATTTGTCTTTTATTGTAGGTCATTAATTTTATTGGTAGAAAATTCATGTTATCAGTTGACAATTTAACAACTTTATTGAAAATTGATTTTTTCGATTAAAAATTTTTTCTTTTTATCTGAAAATGTAACTATTCTAGGATTTATTAAAAATTAATCGTTTTTATTTGGAAATTGAACAATTCAATTTTTGGTTGAAACTTTATCCTGTACATTGTATTGCTTAAAACACCAATTATTTGATAGAAAATTAATTTAATTTGTTAATAAGTAAACTTTTGGGTTGAAAATTGATATCCTTTGTTAATTAGATTTTTTCCTAAAATTAAAAAAACTGCAAAATAAAATAATTTCCTTGAAATCTTCCGGATTCTATTTTTTTTAATTTTTAAAATGTTTTCAAATACTCACTTAAAATCTATTTGTCAAAATAAAAAAACATTTTCAATATTCTTAGCAATCACAACAATTTTTGTTATTTTTTTTAAATACTATACAATTCTTAAAAACCTTTTTTTTTAATCTGCAGAAGTCTAAATCGCGTTTCAAATTATTTGAAATAATTTTAAGTTTTAAATTAATTCTGAATCTTTTTTTGAATTAAAATTGTAGCGTTTAAAATGAAAATTTAGCTCATTACAAATTTAACAATTCAAGGCTTTCTATTTCGAACCATTCTGTTCAAAGGAGGAGGGTCAATAAGGCCGGTTTTTAGGCCATCTACAGATTGGCCTCAAACATGTTTTATTTTATTCATCTAACTAGGTCTCATAACCCCTTAAAAGGATTTTTCTTGAGAGTGATCTGATTTCAAGATATAGTCATTTTTATGTTCGTATTTTACATGGGTTTTCGCACTTTCATTCAAATCATGCTAAGTTTCACATTGTTAGCTTTGCTCACGCAAGATCATACTTGGCCAGAAACTGCGCACGTATATGCGTTACAACATATGTTAAAGCCATCATTTTTCTCGAGGTACTTAGCCTTCAAAATAGGGCTTATTTTTATACTTTATAAAAAACCGAGCGTATTATTTTAAGGTATTAATTTATTGTTATTAATTTATTATTTTTAAGTTATTTTTCTTCAGAAACATTTACTGTTGGTCTTAGCCACTTTGACGCCCTTGGGCAAAGAGGAGTGAGATTAAAATGAACCAAAGTCAGTGGAATAGGAAACAAAACGCTATCGTTCATGTGCGACTGCCGCTTCGATACGTTCAACTGTTTCCCCCCTCCACATGGTATTCGCGTTTGTTGCCGATGCTTTTAGCTATATTCTCCTTCATTCTTCTTCCACGTTTCGACCTGTTAAAGAGTTCTTATCCATTGTATGTGATATTACTGCGTACATACATCTGTTCCAGATTATTTTATTGTAGTTTTATTTCATAAGTATCGACTAGTTTCATAGCGATTGTAAGTTTTTTGCACAGGTACTTCAGAGGCATGAGAGGCTACACTTTTTTTAAAATCCTTATTATTTAATAGTTCTGTACATCAGTCTCAGATTCTCTTTATTTTTTCAGGTGAAATAATTACTTGCTAATTAAGTTTTAATTACCACTTATTATGCCGAAAAAACAGTGTTCTTGTTGCGGCAAATTCTTAAAACCAAAGAGTCATCTATCAGTAGTTCAGGATGAACGGGCATTAAATGTTCTTAAAACTGCTTTCAGTAGCTCCTTAACCATTCAGTCAAAGGTTTGCGATAGTTGTCGATGCTTTTCGATTAAAATTCAGAATCTTCCAGTGAAGATGGAACTTCAGATTCTGACTGTCGGAAAATCAAACTTCCAATAAGAAGATGTATGATTTCTCAATCCAGATGCATTGTCTGTCATCATAAGAATAATCGTATCAGAATCAAACCTTTTGCTGCATTAAGGGTTTACGTCGATACTGGTATTTTGATTCCTGCAAAAGCGAGATGCTGTGCTTCTCATTTGGTTGATAATGGTTTTCTTAAGAAAGAGGCTGTTGCGTCTATACAAGCCACCTCTGATTTTACTCACATGAACGCTGAGTCGATTTCTAAGCTTCTGAATGATTTGCGTGAGGAGCCAAGAAAAACAGGGTTGAATTTTGATGATCCATCTGCGCTTGAGGATAAAGATTATTATAGGCTCACCGGTTTGACGAAAAATCAAAAATGCTATTCGCAAATGGAGAAGATGTATGTATCCTTGTAGCTGATGGTACATGCATGTTTATCCAAAAGAGTAGCAATTACTCTTTTCAAAGGCAGACTTATTCTATGCATAAAGGAAGGAATCTGGTCAAGCCCATGATGTTAGTAACGACGAC
>NC_046661.1:31509316-31512028 GCF_010883055.1 Belonocnema kinseyi | reverse complement strand
GAAGTTTTTAGAAGATCTTGGATTCGTTTCCAAAATGCCTCATTTTCTTCAAAAAGGATCACAGCACACTACGATTGAAGCAAACGAATCAAGGTTCGTTACTAAAGTCCGATGGGTGGTTGAAGCAGTCAATGGGTTGATAAAAACTTGGAGAGCCTTAAGTGATATTTTTCCAAATAGTCAAATCTCGTACATCGGCGATTACGTCAGAACAGTCTGTGCCCTTTGTAATGCTTTCCGACCTCCTAGAATTCATGATAATTCCGATGATCATCTGATCGCTGAACGAATGTTGCGATTGGCTTCGCAAAAAGGAGGGCATCGTGGCTTCCTATAACGCAAGAGACACTACCTGATGTTCCTAGGTTAACTCTTGATGAATTGCGATACATCACACTCGGAGTATATGAGCTGAAGCAAGCCCAATCGTATACCGAGAAAAATTTTTCTGATGATGGAATGTACTCCCTTCTTGTCCACAAACAGGAGGAAGGCATTCTAAGAGTACAAATGCAGTCTCGGCATACATCTTCTAAAGTGTATAACTTATGGATAAAAACTAATCCTGGACCAAATCCAATAAGTGGTTGGTACTGTCAGTGCAAAAGTGGTGCAAGAGTGGTAGGATGTTGCGCTCACATTGCCAGTGTTCTGTGGTATCTTGGTTACTCTAGATTAAACCAAAACACTCCCAGACCTTCACGTGAATTCGAAAGTCACGTGAATGATGCATCGTATTGGTCGGAAAATGAAGGAGAAGCAGCATCATCTTCGGATGATCAAACCAATTCGGACGAATAAGGCTGTTGCAGAGTGCCTAGCCTCTAATCGACCATAAGTTCTGATTGACTGTAAACTAATATACCTTTTCTTAGAAAAATGTCTCCCAGATTATTTCGATTATTTTATAGAAATTATTGCTAATAAATCTGATAAAGTAGGACACTTTTACTCCTTTCATGATCACAAACCTAATAAACTATAAAAATGAGCCCTATTTTGAAGGCTAAGTACCTCGAGAAAAATGTCGGCTTTAACATATGTTGTAACGCATATATCTGCGCAGTTTTTGGCCAAGTATGATCTTGCGTGAGTAATATTAACAATGTGAAACTTAAAATGATTTGAATGAATGTGCGAAAACCCATGTAAAATACGAACTTAAAAATGACTATATCTTGAAATCAGATCACTCTCAGGAAAAATCCTTTTAAGAGGTTATGAGACCTAGTTAGATGTATAAAATAAAACATATTTGAGGCCAATCTGTAAATGGCCCAAAAACCGGCCTTATTGACCCTCCTCTTTTGTATAGTTTTTAACAGTTGTTTGTAATGGATTGTTTTAAATAAGCGGTCAAATACTGCTGATAATTAACGAAATTTTCTTTTTTTAAATAAAAAATTTCAAATTGAATGGGTTAAAAATAAAAAATTTTTTAGACTGAAATAATATTTCAAGTCATAATCGAAAACAAATAAATTAATTTTCTAACAAATAATTGGTGTTTTAATTAATACAATTTACAGGATAAAGTTTAACCAAAAATGAAATAGTTCAATTTCTAGATAAAAGCTGTGATAAAAAATTGAATTGCACAAGGAAAAAAAACGAACTTTCAACAAAATTGTTAAATTTTCAAGGGAAAAGGTGAATTTTGGACCAAGAAGATTAATGTTCTATAAAAAAACGATTTTCAAACTTAAGCTATATATAGGATTAATTTTTAATCAATCTTATAATAGTTACATTTTCAGATAAAGATAAATAATTTTTAATGGAAAAAATTTATTTTCAACAAAGTTGTTGAATTGTCAACCAATCAAATGAATTTTCGACCAAGAAAATTATTTATCTACAAAAAAGACAAATTTAAAAAAAAATACATGAATTTTCAACGAAATTATTTAATTTTAAAGTCAAAAAGATGAATTATCTAAAAAAAGTTGAATTTCTTATGCGAAAAATATGAGTTTTCGATCAAAGAGTTAAACTTTCAACCAAATAGTTAAATTTTCAACCATATTTGTAAAACCTTGTTTGCAAAAACGTATTTTTTTTTTACAAAGTAGTTCAACTCTTAGTGAAATAACCGACTTTTGAACCCAAGAACATGTACAGTTCATATTTTAACCAAACAATTGCATTTTTGAACAAAAAAGATACATTTTTAAC
Source organism: Belonocnema kinseyi (assembly GCF_010883055.1). NCBI lineage: Eukaryota > Metazoa > Arthropoda > Insecta > Hymenoptera > Cynipidae > Belonocnema > Belonocnema kinseyi. The sequence continues at coordinate 31,509,853 of NC_046661.1, read as the reverse complement.
CAAAAAGATTAAATTTCTACTAAAAAAGGTCAATTTAATTTTAATAAATTCTTTAATTTTAAAGTCAAAAATAGTATTATCTACAAAAAAGCTGAATTTTTAACCTAATTTAAAGGCAAATAGTTGAATTTTCAACTATAATTATGAATCCTTAATAAGAAAAAATTGATTTTTTTACTAAGTATTTCAACTTTAAGTGAATAATAGAATTTTCCACCCAAAAATTATGATTTTAATTTTTAACAATATAGTTGCATTTACAAAAAAAACGACTTTGCAACCAAAAAATACTTACATTCAGTCAGTTTCAAAAATGTATTTTAAACGAAAGAGATGAACCTTCAAATGAAATAAATAAAATTTTTAACAAAGTAGTTGAACTTTTGATAGAAAAGAGGATTTTTTTTGCAAAATAGTTACATTTTCAACAAAATTATTAATTTTTCAATCAAATAATTGAGTTTTTATCCCAACGAGATGAATTCCAAAATCACCAATTTCTTTAATGTCTTTCAAATGCGGATCAAGATTTAAATA
>NC_046661.1:31504027-31509216 GCF_010883055.1 Belonocnema kinseyi | reverse complement strand
ATATACTATTTATTTATTGCGATTCATGCTTTCTGGGCTTAGAGTACTCAATACATCATATTTTATAACTTTTCTTCATTCTAAATTTAAATATTCATAGTTCTCTTATTCTAACATTCTATTCCATTGACTTCTTCTTTACACTTTTTAATTGTCTCACATTCACGTTATTCCACTTCTTCGTTCATCTCCTCTCTCCCTATTGTTCCTCCTGATGTAATCTTTCTGACCTCCTTTTCGAATGTCCTCGTGAGGTCACACATTTCCCTTGAAAAATTTCCTTTGAATGCCTCCTTCAGCTTTTCTTCTCCATTATCTCCTTCCAACCACATTTTTCTCCATTCCCTCACGTTGTCTTCCAAGAATTCTTCTAGTTTTTCACAGGATATTATGTGCTCCAGAGTTTCATCTTTCTCTTCGCAAAGCCTACATTTAACGTTTTTGTATCCTTTATTTCCTGTTTTCCCGACGTTGCCACATCGTATCCTAGCCCATTGCTCTCTGTCTTTTTTGGATACTTCCTTCTTCTCCCAGTATTTCTCTGCTCCAGGCTCTTGTTTCCAGTGGTGGTATCCTTTACAGTATCTAGATTCCGTAGCCTTATTCCAGTCTTCCAACATAATTTGCTCCTTTCGTCGTAACACGCCCTTTAGAAGTTGATCATGAAGCTCTCCATCATTTTCTTCTTTTAGCTTTCTCAGCCATTGTCCAATCTCCAACTCCATCTCTTCAAGTGCCTCCTTCATCCCTTTTCCCCACTATGAGGGATTGTTATTTTCTAATCCCCTTATTTCTTCTAGCAGACATGCCTTCGGCCACCTTTCTTCTCCAATATCCATTATCTCCAGCAAATAGCTTCCTGCCCTCCTTCTTGCTTCTACTTCCACTTTGGTCTTCCCCGATTCCAACCTGCATATATAAGCAGGTGTCTGTCTATCCAATCCCATTATCATCTTCATATACCTTCCTTGAAGTTTCTCCCACTCGTTCGTGTTATGCCAGCCCCACACTTCCACGCTGTACATGAATCCCGATTTAACTAAAGTGTCTAACAGGTATGCTCTTCTCCTTAATCCCTTTATTCTGCTACTCATCATCACTCCCCACCCAGCGTTTGAAGCTTTTTGAGCTTTTCCTGCCACATTTCTCATTTGCCTGCTGTACGTGCCTGTCGTAGAGAACCAGAAACCCAGGTACTTGTAAATTCCGACAATTTCGAGTTCTTTCCCATTAAAGTTCCTCGATTCTTCTTTTTTGAGCTTCCCTCCTTTTCTGAAGACCATTATTTTTGTTTTTGTGACGTTTACTTCCATTTTGTTCTTCTTAACGTATTTTTCCAACGTTTTTAGCATTTGTCTCAGACCTTCCGCCTCCTCTGCCAGAAGTACCATATCATCGGCGAATTTCATTACGAAGATTTTCGTTTTCCCAATCACCGTTCCTTCTTCCTTTCTCTTGGTCAGAGTCACGTCCAGGTCCTCCAGAAAGATGTTGAAGAGTATTGGACTCAGTGAGCATCCTTGTCTTACTCCAGTTTCTGTCTTGAAGCTCTCTGAGATTCCCTGTTCAGCAATGACCGCGTTTTGAGTATCCCATTAATCTTCCTTTCTCTCTCTTCAATCGATTTCCTATCAGTGAGTTCAAGACAAATACATGGTCACGTGTTCCCCTTTTCTTCCTAAATCCTGCTTGGCTTTCTCCGATTTTTCCCTCCTTTTCTATCCACGTCCTCAATCTTTCGGGTAATATTGTAGCTAACAGCTTATACTCTACATCTAGGAATGCAACTCCCCTGTAGTTCACTGTTTTTTTTCGTCCCCTGCTTTATAGATTGGGTAGATCCATGCGATGTTCCAGTTGGTCCCCAGTTTCCCTTTCTTCCACAGTCCATTAAGGATATTTGCTAAGTCTACCATTGCTTCTGCTGGTAAATTCTTGTAGAATTCGGCGGCTATTCCGTCCTCCCCTGCCGCCTTTTTGGTCTTCATCTTATTCAGCGCCTGTCTCACTTCTTCTGCTCCAAAGTCCCGGTTCAAGAAATCGTCCTCCGCTATCTCCTCTACTTCCCAATTTCCTTGCTCTCTTCCCCTTTGCTTATGATTTTCTTCTTTTGTCTCCGTCGAATCCTCTTCTGCATTCAGTAATTTTTTGAAGTGGTTTATCCAGCTTTCTTTGTTTATTCTCATTCCTCTCCTTTTCCTTCTAGGCCGGTAGACTCCTATTGCTCTCCAGAAATCACTTATCGTTTTGCTTTCCTCTCCCCTTTTCCAGTATTTTTCCCTCCATTCCTTTGCACTTTTTTTTAGATAGCTTCCGGGTGCCCTTTTAGCTGTAGCGTATACTCATCTTTTATTTTCCTTCTCTTCTTCCTTTGCGCGTCTGTATTTTTTTAACTTCCTCCTTGCCTCCTTTTTCATTCTTGCGTATTCCTTGTCGTGATGTTTTCTCCCTGCTGGTTTTATATTTGATTTTGTCATTCCTATTTTCTTTGCTGTCCTTTTAATAATTCTCCCCATCTCTTCCATTTTTTTCACAGGGTCTTCCTCTTGATTATTTTCCTTCCATTCTTTCCAGTTCTCCTGTACCTTACTCTGGAATTCTTCTCTTTTTTCTTGTTTCCAAAGTAACTTCCAGTCCTCTTCTCCTTCCTGGGCCTGGTCTTCCCATCTTCCCTCTTGGTTCGGATCTTCCCGTTCCGGGTCGCGTACTGTGAACATCACTGGCATGTGATCAGATTCTACTCTGTCCAACACTTTGAGGTCTTCTACTGGGTTCCTTCTTCCATTTTCCAGGGCGAGTACATATTCTAGCACTGAGGTTCCTCCCGCTCCGACATAAGTCAAGTTTCCTTTTTCATCCCCTGCGGTTCTTCCATTCATAACCACCAGGCCGAACTCCTCACAGAAGTCGATCATCTTTTTTCCTTCTGCATTCAGGATTTTGTCCTCAGATCTTCTTATCTGCTCTTCTTTTGCTCCTGTGTCTGTTTCCCCTAGGTCCCCTCCGATCCTTGCGTTCCATTCCCCAGCTATCAGCATCCAATCATCCTCTTTGATTCCTGATTCCATGAGATTACTCATTTTTGCCCTGACGACACTCACTCCCACGTTATTGTAGATTGTTATAATCTTTCCTTTCTCTTTCCTTCCTGTCTTTTCTATAATTAATCCGTAGTCCCATTCTTGATTTTCCTTCTTTCTCTTATTTGCTCCAGGATTTCTCCATTGGTTTCCTTTTCACAAACCCCTTCCTTTCTTGAGCTCTAATCCACTTTTATGTTTCTCAGTTCGAGGGCCTCCCTTATTTGTTGCATTTGTTCTTGGTTCGCTGCTTCCTGTTCCGTCTTATCTTTTCTTCCTTCCTTTCTGGTTTCTTGACTCTCATTTTTCTTCTGTATCTCGCCTTTTGGTCCTTCTTCCGCTTTTTCTTCTATCTCTGCACCCTTCCCTGTTTCCTGTAAATCCTCATTTTCCTCATCTTCTTTCTTCTGCCTTCTACTGCTGTTTTCCCTTCCCACTGGGGATCTGTTTATTTTACTGCTTCTTTTGAAAGCTTCATCTGCCAGACAACTCCCAATAATCTCTCCCCCACTTTTCACCACATACTCCTCCATTTTTGCCGCGCTTTTGGCATCCGCTATTTTTGATTTATCCATATTTCTGGGTCTCCCTCTCTTTTTTTTCTCTTCGATTTGTACTTTCTTTAGCAATTCACCTTCTGCTTGTTTATCAGCTGTCAGATCTGTTTCTTCGAACTTCCGCTGTACTGCGCTAGTGTCGGCGGTCTCCATAACCTGCTGCCTCTCGTGGCTCTTTTCAGCACTAATCACTGCACTGTCACCCATAACCTCTTCACTTTCCACTTGCGGTTTTTCACTTCCACTGTTATTAAATCTTTATCCCAACTCAGAATTCCACTTTCCACGTTAAATCGCTTATCCAGCTACCGATTAAACTCACTTCCACGTTTGCACCTTTCCTCTGAACTAATTCCTGCTCGATTTTCCTCTAACACAATCCGCCTCGATTCAACCTTTACGCCTTCCCAAGAAGATCCCAATTAATATATATATAATCGTATTTATATTTAAATAATTTATATTTTATACTTGAACTAACGTAACCTCAAAATACACGCATATAAAGAGGCGCGCGAAGTATTCAAATCATGAGAATCGCCAGCCCAGCATCGAAATCTGGAAATATTAAAATCCCAATTTCTTTATTTTATTTCAAAGCAGATAGAGATATAAATAGAACCGCCGAAGTGTTCCGACCGGCAATCGTGCACCTTCGAGTTTTCAAATTCAGAAGAGGAGAATTAGGTTGCGCGCGCAACCCAGGCATTTATATCGTTTCCTACCATATTCACACGGACATAGACGTGTCATAGTATTGGACCACATCTCGTGTCAGATCTGGAATCACTGGTTCCTTGTTTCCTATGTCCATGAATTTAGCAGAAACTTAATTGGTAAATCATTTCAGAAATTGCTAACTTTCGTCATTTACCGACGCGCAACTTGCACCTTCAAAGTAACTCTTAGGTAATCCGCCAAGAGGGCGCAGTTATCAGCGCATGTTTTTCACATTCTCTTATTCCAGTATCTCGGCAATCTCCCACTTCATCTCTGTCACGGGTATACGGGCGAGTAGGGGGCGCCATGTTTCTTTCAACTGATATTTCTAATGCATTGTGGCTCTCTATTTCTCTCTGATTTTAATAAATAAATAATATTGATTAAGAACCAATTTTACTTGGGGAATTCCATTATTTGGAAATTTTCAAATTCAGTAATATTATAAACTGTTCGGGAATTTTATTAGTTTTGGAATTTTATTATGCGGGACAGAGAGAGAGAGAGAGTTTTACCGAGTCGGGAATTTTATTTTTCGTCACTGGTAAACGGGGGTGATTTTCTCTCAGAAAATAAGTGCTTAAAATTCGAAAAAATTTAAGAACTTGAATTTTGACGTTAAAATGGCTTCATTTTCAAAATACAGGCTTATTATTTGAATTTTCATAATTTTCGTTATAAGTTATAGGTTAGGTCAAAAATAACATTTTGGGATTCAAAATTGTTACAACGCGAAAGAGTTTAAATAAAAAAATTTTTAATGCGAACATAGACCATTTTCCATGTTCATTTGCAATCCAGCGGGTTACTTTCTTTCGCTTCTTTTGAAAGT
>NC_046661.1:31495326-31503927 GCF_010883055.1 Belonocnema kinseyi | reverse complement strand
ATGGCGACCGCGTCCTCCGAGCATGCTAGCGGGCTGGGTGGGGTCGGGGTGCACACCGAAAGTTGTTAAATTCCATCAAAGATATTGTAAACGTAGATGCAGTGCGGGCTTAGTTAGCCGCGATAAATATAGACGGCGCGTCCGGCGAAAATTGTCAGTTCCCCTCTACCCACCGCTCACAGGCTGTAGCACCCATCCACAACAGCCACTTGGAGCGCTGTAAGCAACTCTCAGTAGGCCCCTCGAGGCACTAATAGTTACTTAGCTCGGACAAGAACCATGTGGATTGAAAGTAAATTGCCAATTAAAACATTTTTATATTTATAAGTTATAACTTTGCAAAACATGGTTATTTTAATAAATACCACAAACAAAAGTCGATGAATAATTTATATTACGGTTTCATATATTTCCCAATATTTCTTAAATTATTACTTATAATTTTCATTCTATATATTGTCTATATATAGTTCTTTAATATTATTTTTTTTATTTTTGTGGTCTGACATTCCTATGGATTTTTTTAGACTTTTATAAAAATATAATTATAATTCAAAGTGATATGAAAATTGTTCTTTCGGTTTTTAGATGTTAAGACGGCAGTTCCAAGCCAGATTACGTTTCGCATTGGCAAACAAGATTAGACGAACAGAATTTCACTGTCATATTCATAAAAAATATCATGTTCCATAAAATATATTTTCAAATAAACTTTAAATTATTATAATTACTACAGCTTACTCGAAATATATATAATTCAAATTATTTTTTAAGTTTTTCAGAACTTTTAAAAATATTAATAATGATTCTCATTTAGTCGTAAAATTTATGTAAAATTCTGCAAAAAAATGCGTAAAAATTTTCCAGATTTTTTTACAATCTTATAAATCTTTTAAAATGTTTGAAATATTTTCGAGACTGTAAACTTCCCGCAATTATAAAATTCTGAAACATGAAAATCCCGAATTTAAAAATTCTAGAATAATGAAATTCTGCACAGTTTACAATATTATCGAATTTGAAAATTCCCGAATAATAAAACTCTAGGCCGAATGCTGTCTAATGATAAATTATACAAACTAGAAAATTCCCGATTTGCAGAAATCGAGAAAACAGTTTTTTGGTCAATATTATTTATTTATTACAAATACAATAATTAAATATTTTTATTATAGAAATTTTGTTTAATGTTTAATTTTGATAAATTATTGTTTTAATTTAAAATAACAATAATTGTATAAAAATGTGATACAAACATAAATTTAAAAACACGTGAGCTTCAATTGAATCAAACTTTACAGGATTCAATTCAGACTAATTTAACCCGACTTTTATGTTCATTTTTTTAAATAATAATTTTATTTTTGCGAGAGTTTTCTGTAATGTACAAAAATACAATGCACATTTTCAAATAACGTTTTTTACTCAAAAACACATTTGTTCAATTATTGTTATTTTAAATCCTAACAATAATTTTCAGAAACTTTAAACATTAAAAAAGTTTTTTCTTTGGTATAAGTATTTTATTATTCTATTAAAAAAAATATTTGTTAACAAACTATTTTTTAATCATTCAAAGTAGGGAGCTGTCTAGCCCGCATATTGTATAATTCGGAAATTTTCTGTCGGCAATTCTCAAATTCTGTAAGATTGTAAATTGTCGAGAATTTTCCAATTCGGAACTTTTATATTTCGACAATGTTATAATTTCGAAATTTTTACAGTGATGTGCGAATTTTATTTTTTGGAAAAAGCGACTGAAAAATTCCGAAAAACAAAATTCCCGACACTGTAAAATTCGTAAATTGAAAGATAACCAAAGAATAAAATTCGCCGAATTATAAAAGTCCCGAAATATAAAAGTCGTATTGGAGAATTCACGAAAAATAAATAAAATTCCGGAAAATAAGATATTACCGAATTTGAAAAATCCCTAAAGAAAATGGTATGAAGAAAATTTAGGTATAACATTTTTTTCTTTCAAAGCGCACGTGTTTTTTAATGTACTTTTTAATACAATTTTTATAAAATTATTATTCAGGTGCTGGAGATTTCATTTTTTGGGATTTTTCGTTCACCCACGACGGGATTTTTTTCAGCGGTGCCATATTTTTATACCTCCTCTTAAAATTATGTAATTTTTCAAAATAAAAAGTCAACATTTCAAAACATTTTAAAATCATCAAAAGTATCAATTCTCTTTTAAATTATTTCGAATCTTTTTAAATTATTTTAAAAATTTTTCGGAACTTTTAAATGTCTTTTAGACTGATTGCCATTTTTCCTAACATTTTTGTAAAAGCCTGTTCTTTAAGAATCAAAATAAAATACTTTTACCTTGGAAATACAGATAAAAAAATAAAATAATTATGATTGTAACATTAAAAGTTTAAATTTGTCACTCTGAAATTGTGACAATTATTTTTCAAATTGTTTACTATTGAAAATTGTTTTTTTTTTAAATTTCCAAACTAAATAGATTAAAAATGGAATATTTTCTACTGAAATAATACTTCAAAAAGATTTAGAAATTGAATAAAGACGGTCATTTAAGAAGCCATTAATTCAAAAGTTTACACTTGCGTCACTAATAAGCCTTTCGAATTAAATTAGTTCAAATTTTAACGTTAAAATATGTAAATTATATCATTTTGAACAGATCTAAAATCATTTTGTGAAATCAATCACTGTAAAATTTTTAATACTCAAACTGCAGTTCCATTTTCAAATTTACTTTCTTTTCCCGATTTGTCCCGGTCGTGAGTTTAACTCAATATTTAGAACAACTTTCATTTTTTGAAATAGTAATTTTTCAGTTCTAACTTACGGGACAATCATTTTATTCTTTGAAAGATTTTCTACAAATCTTGTTGATAATTTTTATATTCTCGTCGAAAATGGATATTTGAAGCAAAAAAAAGCTTGATATGGAAAAATGTCAAGAGGCGAAAAACGCCTTTCGAAAAAATAGTCGGATTGGATTGTGCTTTGACACATAGTTTTTTCATTTTAAGAATTGTATGTAAAAGTTGTACTATTTTTATTTTTATAAAAAATATTTTTCTTCAATTAAATTCTTGCAATAAAAGTGTTTCGAAGAGATTTTTGAAAAATCTTTCGGGGAATAAAATTAATATTTATAGGTCGACAAAATTTTGTTTTCTTTAATAAATTTAGCTTTCGTCTAAATTTTTCTAGTTGTTTTTACTATAGTACAATTTACGCTTGTATCTCGGGCGAAAAAATCTATTCTAATGTTTGACCAATATTCTTTGTAAGTCAATATTTTTCATAGAAAATTACCCCGAGTGACCTTTAATTATAATTTTATAAACGTGAAAAAACCACATTTCAATGTTTTCTATGAAAAACACAATCGCTGAGTGACAGAACAAAATTGGAAACAATAAGAGTCAATTTATTCAGGAACAAGATTTTTGAACGAAAATGATCTTGAGTGAAGCTTTAATATATATTTGTTAATTTTTACAAAAATCAGGCGTTATTTTCTTGACACAAAAAAATAATAATAATTTGTGGGAGTGACAAATGATCAAAAAATTAATAAAACTTGAAGTTTTACAATTTTAATTTGTAACTAAGTAATTTGAAATGTTTCAATCTAAAATTATCGAACACTTTCCATTCAAAAATTCTGATGACATATTTTAATAGCTTTAAATTTGAAATTATTCAATATACTGAAGACTACAAACTTAAAATGTCTCAACTATTAAAGCTTCAAATATTTTTCAAATTTCTGTTCTGGAGACTAAATAACACTTATTCTTTTATTAAGAAATCAAAATTGTTAAAAAAAGTTTTTAAAAGAGTTTTAGAAACCTTCAAAAAGATCAGAGATTTTAATAGTTCAATATATATGATAGAACCTCTATAAATTTGAAATTAGTCTATACTTTTTCATGCTTGAGCTACAATTATTCAAGTTTAGAAGTTATAAATTACAATTACGAAAAATAAATAAAATGTTTTAATTAATTTATATTTAAAACAAAAAACATCTAAATGCAGCTGCAAACACTGAACATGGAAAATGGTGTATTTTCGCATTTTTAACTGTTAAAGTTAAACTTTTTCGCGTTGTAACAATTTCGAATCCCATAATGTTATTTTTTACCTAACCTATAACTAATAACGAAAATTCTGAAAATTCAAGTTCATAAACTGAAGGCCTAAAAATTTGCAAATTTTACAATTAGTATTGTGTAAATTGTATTGGCATCTTAAAAGAGTATAAATAGTTCTTAAATTAGTTTTTAAATTTTCGGAAGTTTACCTTGTTTACATACCTAGATGTCAAAAAAGCCTACCCAATTTTTTGAAATTATAATCACTTATTTTCTAAAAGAAAATCACCTCCGTTTACCAGTGACTGAAATGGATTAGAAAAAAATCGCGACGACCCAAGAGTAAAAATTGGATGTACAGCGAATTTTTAAATTTTTAATTGAGATTATCTTTAACTTTGTAATATCAAAAATTTCCATACACATTTTTTTATTAATACTGTAGGAAAAAATCAACAAGATCGAGTGCCGAAATTATAATTAGAGCAAATTTTCTGTAATTCTATGGGGACGACTGAAATATCCCGGAAAATATAATTCCCGACTCGGTAAAACTCTCTGTCCCGAATAATAAAATTGCAAAACTAATAAAATTCCTGAACAGTTTATAATATTAACGAAATTAAAAATTCCCAAATAATAAAACGCACTAAATAAAATTGTTTCTTAATCAATATTAATTATTTATTAAAAATACGATAATAAAATATTTGTATCAAATATATTTTTGTTTAATATTTAAAGTGTTAAAAATTATTTGTTTCAATTTAAAATTAAAATTATACAACAAATTTTACCGGCAAATTAATATACAAAAACAAATGTTTTTAAATTAACATTTCGATTTTTCGAAAGAACTTTTGTGATTTAAAAAATACTATATATATTTTCAACCAAAATATCTTATCCAGAAATATATTTTGTTTTAATTATTGTTATTTTAATTTTAAACAAAAATGTTTAAATACTTCAAATATTAAAAAAGTTGTTTCTTTGCTATAAATATGTAAGACCCGATAAGATTGGGAAAGATCAAGTTCATATAAATAATTGAAATTGAACAATGAGTAATCAAATAAAGGAGTATATTCTCGATTGTTGTACAGCCTTTGAGTATAACGTGATATTTCTTATACGACTGCTCGGTTCAGGGGCTGTATCCACACTGACTCACATCTTTTCGATCGTGTCTAACAGTCCTCCGTTACAGACCCGGGCCTTAGTTTAGAGAGAGACCCGTCTTATCGCGATTTCTCGGCGATGTCCCTCCATGCAGCGCCTTAATCAACCAGAGCTCTCAATTCTCAATCTTACAGTCGGCCTTCCTGACCTTGGTCGCGTCCTCGCGAATGTCTAACTGGATTCTTGGTAGTATCCTAAACACAAAGACAAAAAATACCGGAAATTATTCTAATACGTATTAATTAATGATTTTGCCATGCAAGCCTCGCAAAGCTGAGTTGTTCTTTCAAATTTCATGCACTTTTAGATATATATGTTACCCATGCAACATGCAAGTGAGATCTCTGTAACTACCATGAACTAGATTCTCTGCAAACAGTAAGTTCTCGGCATCTTGACTTATGAGCTCTGCATTTTCGATTAAAACTGTGTTTCTTGGCAATTAGTATTATTGGCAAAAGTATTATGCACCTTTCAGTGGATGGAGCCTTCACTTTCCGATAGATCGCTGCCCTCATCACTGCTTATTGCTGACTCCCATAATTTCAATTTTTCGCTAGGAAACACACCGGTATATGGCTTCTGAGTACACTGAACACCTTTTATATCGGCAACAACGTATCTGTCATTTTCTAGAACCTCCTTGATTTCATATCGACCTTTGTAATTTGTCAATAATTTTCTACTTTTTCCTTCATTCGAGTCAACTACTCGCTGAATACCCACAGCATCGCCCACCTTGAACACTTTAGGGGGAGCCCGTCGCAAATCGTACCTTCTCTTATTCTCCACTTGATTTTCTACAATCTTTTCTGCTGCACGCTTGCGCATGTTAGTTCTATTTTGTTTTACCTTAGGTTCTCCGATTTCGTTTAACATCTTTGCCTCGGCTTTTTATCGTGGTTGATAGCCAAGCAGTAATTCGGAAGGCCTTTTGCCAGTGGCTTTATTTATAGTGTTATTTAACCCCCATTTAACTTTGTTTACCTCTCGATCCCAGATTTGCTCGTTCTAAAAACTCGAACTGAGTGCATCGAGGATCGTCCTATTGTAACGTTCTACCTGTCCATTAGCACGTGGAGTAGCTACAGCGGTGAGAACGTGTTTAATCCCTAGATCTCTACAGTATTTCTCAAATCTTTTACTCGTAAAGACGGTACCTCTATCGGTGATGATCCGATTCGGATACCCAAAAACGTTAGCTGTTTCATCAAGGAATCTTTCTACGAGTATCGCTTTAGTACTCGCTACCGCTTTTAAAAATACAAATTTAGTAAAAGCATCTACTCCCACTATTAGGTAAGCATTACCAGTAGTACTACGCACAAAAGGTCCCAAATGATCGAGATGTACCGTGTGCATTGGTTCTGGTACTTTTTCAATTGGAAATAAAAAGCCTGGCTTTTTACCTGCAGGCGTGTTGTTATAAAAACAAGGCACGCATGACGAAATATACCGTTTAACATATCGTTTCATACCCGCAAACCAATAATCACGCTGCATTTTCTCGATTGTCTTTTCGAACCCTCCGTGACCTACTTCGTCGTGGCATAAACGAGTAATTCGTTGCCTTAGCGCGCGCGGTACAGCCCATTTCGCCCCACTTTCTGTCCTACGAAATACTCTCTCGTTCTTAAGTAAATATTCAGCATATATAGTCTTTTCATCTACGTTTTTAGCTGTGCTTTTTAAAACATTCTTAATGTGCTTTAATCTTTCATCCTGCATTTGAGCCATTAACAACAAGTCGTCATGTTCTATATGGAAAATACCAATCTCTTTTATCTCTTCGGCATTTATTAAATCACTAATAGCGTTGCGACTCAAAGCGTCCACGTGTGACATTTTCGCTCCCGCTCTATACTCGATGACGCAGTCGTACTCTTGAAACTGGATCCACCATCGACCTATACGAGGCGCCAAATCACGCTTTGAAAAGGTTGCCCACAAAGCGTTACAATCAGTAACAATAACAAACTTGATTCCGATTAAATATATACGAAACCGACACAGGCTACTCACAACAGCGAGTGTTTCGAGTTCGTACGAGTGATAACGCTGCTCTTCTTTTGTTATTTGACGGCTAAAATAAGCAATCGGATGTAGTTGATGGTTTTCGTCTCTTGGCATCAAACCTAGTTTACTCGCATCGGTATGGAGCTCCGTCTCTCCACCTCTTTTATACAGGGCTAATACTGGACGCGATGCTAATTTATTCTTAATTTCCTGAAAAGCGTTATTTTGCTCGTCACATTTGACGGCGTTTTAAACTTCGACACGGCTTGAATTTTAGACTGTCCCGGTCGCACACCATTTTCATCGAGCTCATACCCAAGAAATTCTATTTGTGGCATTAAAAATCTACATTTTTCTAATCTGAGCGTAACGCCTACTTCTCGAACACGTTTCAGCCAAAGTATCAGACCTTTTATAGCTGACTCAAAATCTTCGGCGCCGATTATGTAATCATCTATATAAGCTTCAATTATCATTTGTTCTTTTAATGGTTTTATAATTTTTTGTGTCATGCGAGAGCATACGGCCGGTGCGTTAGCCAGACCAAACGGTGTGTATAAATATTCAAAATGTCCATCGGGTCTTATAAACGCGGTCTTTTCAACATCTTTTTCTGCAACAGGTATTTGCAAATATCCCGATGCTAAATCAAAGGACGAGAATATTTTAGCCCCCTATAAATTGTTCACTTGCTCCTCTATCACTGGCAAAGGAAACCGCTGTTTCTTTGTTTTGGCATTGAGCGCGCAATAATCAACGCACATTCTAAGCTCGCCGTTCTTCTTTCGAACTAAAAGAATTGGACTCGCAAAGGGTGACTCAGAATCTCTAACAATCCCTTATTCTTTCATTTCATCAACAATTTCACGAACTTTATCTCTCTCTGCGTATGAAAGGCGATACGGTTTATAATATACCGGCATCGAGTCAGTCAATTCGATTTCCGTCTCAGCAAGATTAGTTTTACCAAGTTCGGTCATGTTAAGAGCAAAACCATCGCGGTATTTGTTTAATATTGCTATTACCATTTGTCTTTGCGATTCCGATAACTGCTCGCCTGTTATTATTTTTTCGTTTGGTAATTTTTCGTCTTTAAAATTTTTAACCGATAAAACTTGAATATCTTTTTCGCTAGCTTCTCTCGTAATTTCAGCGCGTGCAATTATTCGTGACTCTCTAATTAGAAGTGGAAAATCGGATAGATTTACAATAGGTACGAGGGTAGTTCAATAAGTCCTTAGAATGACCAACAGATGGCGCGCGAATTGCTCCAAATCATCTGTTTTCAGTCAGCACCACTCCCGACTAGATATAT
>NC_046661.1:31483906-31495226 GCF_010883055.1 Belonocnema kinseyi | reverse complement strand
GAAAATAATAAGTCGCCATATCTTCGTCGCGTTTCTTAGTTCTTTCCAACATTTTTGTTAATCGAACTGGCATCTCGGTGCGATTTTTAAAAGTAATCAACATTTTTTCTTTCCATTCGGGCCAGGTTAAGGCAATAGAATCTAGTCCTTCATACCAAGTGCGTGCGAGCCCCTTGAATCGTTCGGTTATAAAAGTAGCTACCGTAGCATCACTCCATCTATGCTGTTGCTTTAAACCTTCGATTTTCTCGATCCACTTTTCTATCGTTTGGTGCGCATCCCTCGGATCATAATTAGGTATAACATTTTTTGGTTCACGCACGTTTACTTCTTTATTTTCTGCAGACTGATGACTAGCACGAGATAATCGCTCCAGCGTTTCAGTAAAACCACTTGCGATTTCGCGTATATAGCGTGTCGGACTAATTGATCTTGCGCGACGTCTGGATCGTGACCGTGATCTATCCCCGCGTTTACTTCGCGATCTACGCGACTTCTGTCTACGACCATCTCCACTCATGTTTATAGATATTAGGGATACACAGTCGACACAAAATTGTATTCTCACTTGATTACACACTGTTTTATTTAATATTATTTTTTTTTAGCACGTAATTCGATACAATCCCACTTCTGATGTAAGACCCGATAATATTGGGAAAGATCAAGTTCATATAAATAATTGAAATTGAACAATGAGTAATCAAATAAATGAGTATATTCTCGATTGTTGTACAGCCTTTGAGTATAACGTGATATTTCTTATACGACTGCTCGGTTCAGGGGCTGTATCCACACTGACTCACATCTTTTCGATCGTGTCTAACAGTCCTCCGTTACGGACCCGGGCCTTAGTTTAGAGAGAGACCCGTCTTATCGCGATTTGTCGGCGATGTCCCTCCATGCAGCGCCTTAATCAACCAGAACTCTCAATTCTCAATCTTACAAATATTTGATTATTTCAATTTAAAAAATATATTTGTCAAAGAAAAATGTTTTCAGCACTTGTTTATCTCGAAATCTCTTTCTATAATACTTTTTTTAAAATTAAAAGTATGATTTCTCGAGACAATTTTTTTTATAATTAAGAAAAAAGACTATGTACCGAAAACCTGGATCAAGCTTCAGATCTCAAAAAATTCAGTGATACGTGTCAAACTTTTCTAACCTCAAAAAATCTTTCTACTTCTTTACCGTCATATTTTACGAAGAATGAAAAAACAAGAATTCCACTTCGTAGTACGATGAGGGCAGCACCTCGATAGGGCAGAAAATGTGATGTCCTACATATATAATTCCCCACTCCGACGCCCCGTACCGTATCTACGTTTATAATATCTTTGATTGCATGGTCATAGGAAACAAGGGACTAGGCATGCCATTGCGGGGGTGATGCAATGAGGGGGGAGGTCCGCCACCTTTTGATGTCTCGCGACAAACATGGCAGCGCCCACATGTTTATATTTTCATGCACAGTTTGTCGGAAAAAATGCTCGTGCGCATAATCAAATGGTACATCGTAATATGGCGGCTCTCCCCACTCATGAAATTCTCCCCCCTCCCGTGGATTCAATCCCGCTCGACAAGTTAAGATGGCATGCCTAGTCCCGTGTTTCCTATATATTCAAATTAAAGAGAGCCTACACATATTCAATTATTATTTTAAAATTTCGATACAATAAATAAATTTAAAAAAATTCTTTTCGTACTTTATAATTGTAGTGAAATTTCCAAATTTATTTTTAGAAACTAAAATTAAAATTTGATTGAAATTAAGATAAATTAAAAAATTAAATAAAATTTAGTTAAATTTAAAATTTGAATAAAACTTAGCTAAATTCAATATTTAAATGAAATTTAGGTGGATTTAAGAATGAAATAAAGTTTAGTTAAATTAAATTAATTTCTCGTCTGGTTTCTTTTAAAAGAGAAATTTTCTCAATACTAAGTAAATAAATTTTAAAACAATTCAATTCGTACTTTAAGATTTATTGTAGTGCAAATTTAAAAATTATGTTGTAAAACTAAATTTAAAGATTGAATACAATTTAGATCATCTCAAAAAGTGAATAGATTTCAGTTAAATTCAAAATTGAAGTAAAATCTGGTTAAATTTAAGTAATTTTCAATTAAAATTGTAGATGTTGAATGGCGTTAAATGGTGTTAAACTTAAGTACAATCTAGTTAAGTAAAAATGAAACTGTCGTTAAATTTTAAATTTGATTGAATTGAACACAAATATGCGGGTTGATTCTTGGCTTCAACGATGGAGAGCATTGAACTGAGCTGGAGAAATAAAAAAAAAGTTCCCTTATTTTTATAATAATTAGTTAAATTCAACAAAAAACTGCGGAAAGTAATTAGGACTCATAGTTTTAAAGTTTTTGGTTTGATGAAACTTTTCAGAAGTCGACAATGTCACAATATAAAAGGAAACGTTTAAACTTCAGCATAACTATTTTGCATGGAAATACTTTATTATTCCACAATTTTATTTCAAATTAGAAGTATGTTAGCAATTAAATAATTATTCCATTCAAAATTATTCAGTTTCCAAAATTAGATTATATCTTCAAAGCCTTTGAAATTAAAAGATTTTAAATGAGAGAAATTTGAAGAAAAAAAAACAATTAACATCACAGTGTAATTATTTTCTTTTAGAAGCGTAAACATAAAATAATAATGAAAAATTGGAATTAATGTAAAGCCTTCGAAATCGAAAACTTGTTATGGGGAGAGAAATTTCAAATTGAAAGGTTTTAATATATTTTCAATTCAAAACATTCAAATTGAGCAATTTTATGAACAGAAACTTTAAGAATTGTATTATTTGAAAATTTTGTCATAGAGTTGATTAATTAAAAATACAAGCATTAATATTTGTTAAATTTTGAATATGCCTGAAGTATAACCTGATAAATTCAAATTATTTAATTTTGAAAATTTTTAATTGAAAATTGAAATGCAGAATTCTAAATGTTTGTATTTGGGTATTATCAGATTTTGGAGGCCAATAACTTTTAGTTTAATCAAGTTAAAAGACTTACAGTTGTCAATTTTACGATATATTAAACCCTTACATTTAAAACCAAATTACATTTCAATGTTAAAATTTTTAATTGTTTAAGATTTGATTCTTAAATTCAGAATTTTTTTAATGCTTTACATTTTTAATTTTACACTTTCAAACCTTTTTTAAATTTGGATCTTCGAGAAAAAAATATTAAATTTTAGTAGACATGCCTTTTTTTATGTAAAAAAATTAATTTAGGAAATACCCCGTGCGCCAAGATGAACAATGCATTTAGAGGGAAAAATGAGTTAAGCCAAGTCTGCTGTTTGTGTAAAGAAACTAAATATCTTCGTTTTGACGTAAATCTTCTTTACGTATATGCTGCGACGCGAAAATGACCTTTACGTCAAACTTTAGAGAGTAACTTTTTTCTCCAAGACGGCAAGACGCTCGCTAGTTTGAGTGCGCCTAGGGCGCTCGATAATATATTTATCTCGCGCCCCGCGCTCGGTCTTTGCATTACCCTCCACATTTATGCATAGACCACAATGCGAAATTTTCCACATTCTGTGTTAAAAAATATTATAGCAAATGTCTATTACAATTTTTTTGTATGTACCTTGGTCTGGTATTGCTTATTCTGATATTGCAAAATAATGTTCACATTTTATTTTTCCAGATCCTAAAACGGCCCTGATGTGGTTGTTTAATCATTTTCCCCTTTCTTAAGTGAAGCTGACCACTTTTTTTTTGTAATTTGTCATTAAAGAAGGTTCTTAAAGTACCTACGGCCTTGACGATTACATTCTCATTGCGATAATCGCGCTTAACAGTTAGCTTATACAAGCTCTAATGTTTTAAATTTTGGGCTAATCAAAAAATTCAGCTAGAATAGTTTTGAAATATATTTGGTATCTAGTGAAAATTTTGAATGAAATTTTTGGATCTATGCAAAAAATAAATTTTTCTATTTTTTGAAAATTTTCAAAATTTTGAAAAGTATATAATTTTTCTAATTTTTATCAATATTAAAAATTTTATTTGGATAATTTGCAAGTCTTTTATCCATCTATAAGAAACTTTGACAAAAATTTTTATAATATTAAGAAAAAAAAATTTGAAAATTGTGAAAATGCTATAATTTTTTAGTTTTGGGCTAATCCAAAAAATCGGCTAGAATAGTTTTGAAATTTATTTGGTATCTAGTGAAAATTTTGAATGAGATTTTTGGATCTATGAAAAAAATAAATTTTAATATTTTTTGAAAATTTTCAAATTTTTGAAAAGTATATAACTTTTCTAATGTTTATAAAAATACAAAATTTTATTTAGATAATTTGCAAGTCTATCATCTATCTATAAGAAACTTTCACAAAAATTTTTTTAATTTAAAAATTTTGAAAATGCTCCCAATTTTTTAATTTTGGCTCGAAATATCTGATTAACGAACTTAGCCTTCATTTTGGGCACCTTCAGAAGTGTATCAAATGCGGACTCGATTGGAAAAATCCTTCAAAAGTAGCGTGGCTACAACATTCAGGTAACCATACATACAGACATACAGACAAACACCGATGAAATTGTATGATTTTCGGATTCTGTGAGTGCCGAAACGTGAAGATTCGTTAAAAACCAGGGATCGAAAATTTGGACGATTACATTACATTCTCAGGCATGTGAATGTAAAAAATTATTTGAAAACAGCATTTCGTCACTTATTTATTACATGAAAACATTTGTTCTTGTTTACAAGATGGAAGAAGTAAGAAAAAAATCTTGATTGGAATATATTAATTTTTAAAGAACAAGAAGCTTTACGCAATATAACGCTAGGCGTAAATAATTTTAAAATATATTCCTTTTTAATTTAATAGACTCTATATTAAAATGGAAGTTTTAATATTGTCAGAAATAAATATTTACTTTAACTTCAAGTACCTAGACGACAGTTTTGACTTGTCATATGTTCAATTGTAATTTTTAATTTTTAATAATTTTTAATTTTTAATTGTAATTTTTGTATAATTGTCTACTGTGTTATGAATTGCAGCTAGAAGAAAGTTGTGAAAAATACAATAGAGCGAAATTAAACTTCGGATTTCAATAAAGATCTTTGAAAAGGAGTATACAATTTTGGAAAAAATAAGTCTAACAAAAAAGTGCCAGATCATGTATTTTTTGGTTCGATTCATAATTTTATTCAAATATGAAATTCCTTCCAAATTTCTTTTTAATTACGCAAGAAATAAACAATGTTAATATCTTTTTTAAATAAAAAAGTCGGGGTTTTGCATGAGTATCGTTCTTTTTCTTAAAAGACTTTTTTTGTTAATGAGGTAATTAATTTATAATTCATAAGCCTTTAAAATTTTATATGATGGTACAATCAAAAGGAATTATATACATATAGAAAAGACGTTCTCTTTTATATTCTGCTTTATTTTTTCATACCTCTCCCTTTTACGGGTTTGAGAGTCTTTACATAACAATTACAAGTATTCTTACAAACAAACCTAATACTATCTTATTAACTATTCGCTTCGTACAGTCTTAAATTATTATTCTTATTTCTAAACGCTTGCGTCTTTGCCCTGAGCTTCCATTTCCTCTTACCATTATCAATTTCAAATTCTGACTCTAGTTCGGAACACTACTTCGTAACTCTCCTTCTTTCGGAGTCATTTTTTGGCTTTTTTTCTACAATCCTGTGCAACCATCTCTCTCTCTCTCTCTCTCTCTCTCTCTCTCTCAGATCTTCTAGTTTCTTCATCCATTCCTCCCCCTGACCATTTTCATTCAGAATTCATTTAATTCTCTCTTCTGTAATCTCGCCTCCCCCTTCGACCTCTGTACACCTCTCTAATACATGCCATCATGTTTCCTGCTCATACCTACATACTCTACAAAACTTCTGTTCTTCATTCATCCAATACCTGCATGCTCTTATACATTCTCACATTATGAATCTCATTACTATATATATTATTGGCACTCCCTTTGAATCTTTTTCAGGTACTCTGGTTCCCCCTGCCCCTTAACCATTATATACCAGCTGTTGCACCTTGAATCTGCATTTTTTCCCATCTTTCCTCACCTTACCTTGCCTTCATCTAACACTAGTAAATAGTGTACAACCTGAATTAGGAATTTAGGTTCAATTTAAACAATACGAACATGTATCAGTAAATGCATAGTTTTAAATATTTTATCAATTAATTTTTTATCTAAAATACCACACTGCTCAGTTCGACCCTCAGTTTCTTTGATGTTAATTTCAACCATATACGTTTCAATTTGTAAAGTGTACATTTTTTAAAGACAGGGCTACGTGTACAGAAATTTCGGCACGAATTTCAGGAGAAAGGGGCTCTATATATCTACATTTTGGTACGATTAGCTGGATATTTTCGGTACATGTTTTGCATCGTTCACGTGGGTTGAAGCTTTTACGCCTTTCTTACAATTATTTCTTAAATATATTTTGTTAATTAATAGATAAATATATATTTATTTATAGCGGACAGAAAGCCCCATTTGAGTAAACATTTCAATTGAAGTTGAATCATAAATTTTAAACTTCTGTAAACGAGAATTTTATTCTCAATTCATATTGACTTATTATCCCTTATTATAATACCTTTTTATACAAGATAACAATCTGCTTTTAAATTTATAAAAATTTAAAGAATTGTAAGTAGACCTAACGGTTAAAACAAATAGAAAATATTTCATGAAAAACAACAAAAACGATGGGATCTAATAGGAGTGTCAGAAGCGTGTGCACATGAATTCCGCTCACGGTTAGGATTTTACCTGCAAGCTTTCGGGCCCTCTTTATTTTCTTCCTGAATTCCGCTCGTGTTACCATTTAGGTGGGCACAAAGAACTCCGCCTATTTAGAATTGAATGATCCTGTTCTTCTACCTTGCTATACTGACCTACTGACTATATATGAATTTACCTAGATTCAGCTTTGCACATATAATTTCATGTAGAGAATTGTTTTTTCAATTTTCAATTCATTTTGACTAAGCAACCATTTTTTATATATCAACAAAAAACATTTTATAAATAATTACACATCTTCACCACTTTTTCAAGCACAGACTCTATTTTCTTAGCAAAATCAACTAAAACTACATTTTAAATTACTCTTTGTAATGATACTTTACTAATAGATAAGACTATAGTTAATTATTTAAACATTTTTTGTTCACTGACTCTTTATACCTGGAAGCCTTACGGTCGATAAAAAACATCGAAATCCATTGGAAATTGGTTTGGAAACAGAATTTTATCCACAGAAATTCGATTCTGCGGGGAGAAAAATTGCATAAAATTCATGTATTGCCCAGGTGGACACTTTTTTACAAAAATTCACAAAAAATTAAAACCATTTTTACAGGAATTCACAGATAAATAGAGTAAATTACAATAAAAGTTATAGGAAAGTACAACTGTTTTCTATTATTAGGACGAATTTTGTACTTCTTTTTTGTATTTTACTGTATATTGTATTTTATTGTATTTTCTATCAGAATTGACAAAAAAGTACAACTGCAAGAATCTACACGAATTTACAGAAATCCTGGGTCGATAAAGAAAAACTTTTTGACTGAAAATAAAAATTGAACAATTAAGAATGATTTGATCACGGTTCCTAAAATTTATAGATTCTAGAAGACACAAATGTTGTCATTTGAAGTTGCAAGAACTGATCTGGAAATTAAAACACTCAAAGTGTAATCATTTTTAATCTTAAACTTTTAAAATTAAAGCTCTAAATTTGTTATTCAAATGTTCGTAGATTTGCGCGTATAAAATATAAAGTTCTAACACTTTATGGCGGGAAATGTCGTATTTTCGGTCAAAAATGCAATTGGTCGAAAGATAATCTTTTTCGTTGACAATTGAACAGTTTTGTTAAAAATCTGTCTTTTTTCAAAAATAATTTATGATTTTAAATGATTTCCTAAAGTTTCGAAACATAACATAAAAGATTTCAAAGCAACGTTTTTCATTTTGACAAGATCACAACATATTAGAAATAATTTTAGTAAGGTGAAGGGATACATAGAATTAAGCAAAATTGATATTTTAAAACATTTTTAATACAGAATTGAGATCTATTTTTTAGTTAATTCTCTATTTATTAATTATTGAAGAGTTATTACAGAAAACCACAATAAATATTAGTTGTTTTAATACTAAATGAATTTTACATTGACTATGTTATCAGCAGATGTAATTATAACTTAACTGTAATAATAAGAGATTAAAATATTTTTTTGTAATCATTCTTTAATAACTAAAAATTTTAGTTAATGCTAATACCGAAGAAATTAAAAATTATGTCTAAGAATTGTTTATCAATTAGAATACCAAAAAAGTTGACCAAATATATGTTTCTCAAAACTAACAACTGTCATGTTAACCACATTATTAACTATTAAACTATATGTGTAAATATATTGTCTGAATAATTAACTAAAGAGGGACACCATCGTGTGCTGAAATGTCTTAAACAATTGTAATCTAACTTAATTAATTTTTACTCGGCACCACACAGTAAAAAAAGGATCAATTTTGTTGCAGAACATTTTGCTGCAACGATCATTTGACTCTCGAGATCATAATGATCTGTCCATTCAGGTCAATTTGATTTTATTTTTTGGTCCATTTGTTAGACTAAGCAAAATGGCCGCCAGTTCTTGGCGCTGGTTTGATAACGACATAACCTAAAAATTGTATCTACTGCACGTAAGTGACAACTACACTTAACAGGTGATATTTTCTAATATCAGATTTAATTATTTTTTCAACTTTTTCATTGCACTGAACGATCAGAAGCCATGAGAAGCTTGCATATGAGCTAAAGTACTCTAAGAACGTCAGCCATCTTGGTTTGACTTTATACATGATCCCGAATCAGATCATTATGATTTCAAAAGTCGATCATTCACTCTGGCCGATCCAAATGCTCTTGAATTCGGTATCATTTTTGTTGCATATCAAAATAACATTGATTTCGGTATCATTTTGAACACTTTTTTTTACTGTGCATACATTTTTATAAATAGAGTTGAAACAGATCCGAACTTTAAACAATGACAGCACTGCATGGTGTAGTGCTTTTATTTATTGAATTTGAAAAAACCTTTAAAAACGAAACACCAAAAAATATGTTTTCAAAAATTAGTGTGATCGGCTCATTATAATTATAGAACACAGTAATAAAAAGAGGGAAAAGAGAGAGACAGTAGAGTCAATCGTTGTTACCGTTCTCTTTATAGACTATAATGTATATAGACATGCCTTATATAAATAAATATATACTTTATAATTTGAATTTATAAATAAAATATGAAAATTTTGTTTAAAAATGAATGAACTATTTTCACTTTAAACACCTGATAGTTTTTGTAAAACTTAATTTTTTCCATATGAGTGTCTTAAAAAAATAGTTTTAATATGTTAAGAACTATATAGTGACATAATAAAAAGATGATAATTATTATTAATTACAAAGATATTACAGAAATAAAGTTTTGTTCCATTTTTTGTTCCATATTTTAAAATGTAACAAATTTACGAAAGGTTATTTGAAATGTATTCTAATGGGAGGGGCGTTTTTAAACTCCTTGAGCGGAGTTCGTGCTCATCAAAACTACCTACTTTTGACCCGAGCGGAATTCAGGATTTGTATTCAGAGGGTGGTTGACCGCGAGCGGAGTTCGTGTGCGTCCGGTAGAAGTGATCCGCCCTCTCGTTCCAGATATATACCTGCTTTTCTTTACGCCTCTAGGTTTAACCCTTCAATTCAAAGAATAGGGTAATCGGGAAATTTACTAAGGCTAAGAGAAGAAATTGAGTAGAAATTTCCAATTACTTTCCTTCCATTAAGTTCTAGGTTCTTCGATGGAATTTAAGATTTTAGAATTTAGATCTTTCAGACCATCCAGATACAACTGATTTTTAAGATTTTCAAAACTTGCACCAAAAATAATTTGCTGAGACTTCATGAATCTATACGTTTCATGAAATTCTGTGTTGAATGATATATACTTTGAAGGGACCATTTTTTGACACCTCATATATATGCAAGCTGTTAAAATAATACTCAACGCTTTTTCATGACAGTTTGGACCCCCCTCCGGTCGCTTTTTCTGTATAAGGTCTGTGTATGTTTAACATCGGAGTGAACCTCATGGTGCCCCCCCCCCCTCCCCAGAGCATTACAAATTTTTGCAACGGCCTCGTATGTAATATTTATTTTTTCTCTAGATCTTATTGAATCGCCGAGTGATTAGGAATGTGCATTGTCATTAAATAATTAAATCCCCAAGATTAACTATTTTTTGAAGTTCTTTAAGACGATATTGCGAATAGAATGGAAATATTTCTATGTATTCTCCAGTTATAAATATGTACATAATACATTTATCTTAAAAATGTTATTGTAATTTTTTCTGGATAATGTAAATTTCTCAACTAACCAGAAAAAGCAATAAAAAATCAAACTCGAAAATGATTTTTTTAAATTGTGAAACTCAATTAGTGATTTGGAGAGATAATTTGATATATTCCATGAAATATTCTTACAATAAAGATTATAAATAAATACAATGTTTGTAACGTCAAGAAGTTTGAAACCAAACCTTTAAAATTGCACAATTTCAAACACAACCGACTTTAAGTTGTCGTATTTTCTAAGGCATCTAACTTTATTTTCAAAATTTTTTAAATCAGAATACATAATTTAAAAATTAAGAATGTCTGTAAATCTAAGTTATCGTAAAAAGTTATAAATGAAATAGCGCTACGTTGTTTTTGTTTTAGAAATCGAGCACGATAAATACCCATCTTAAAATATCAAATAACAATATCACGTCATGATCAATCATTAAACAAATAAATATTAATCCAAGTTGAACAAAATTGCATTTAATTTGAACTGTAAATATTTATGCAAATAACAGAAAAATATTTGCCTTAAATTAAAGATACAGTTCGTTTAACATGATTTTCTTTATTCAACCAAGATATACTTAAAATCAAGGAAATCATGACCAATTGAAGGAAGATCTGAATTCAAACAAAGAATTATTGCTTTGAACTAAAGAAATGTCTTCGAATCAAGTTATACCGTGGCTACAGGTACTAAAATTTCAGTACAAATAGGTGGATTTTTTGGTACAAATGGCGGTGGTAATAATTTGTAGGGCGGGGCTTAAAATGGCCAAAGTTTATTTTTCATAACACTGCGCCTAAATTAAATGAGGCATTTCCTTGGCTTTCGCATAAAC
>NC_046661.1:31482757-31483806 GCF_010883055.1 Belonocnema kinseyi | reverse complement strand
TGGAGGGTCTTGGAAGAGTCGAGATGGGTCAGAGAGAAACTGTTGATTTTCTCTGACCCACCTCTCCCTCCGCTCTAGACTTCTCTTAGCGTCAGATAATATTCGTATTTTCTCAACAGTATGCTGCCTGATGGTCAGCAGCTTTGACTTGTTAAGTGTGTGATAACGGGTCCGGAGTTCGCGCGCGAACTTTCGAACCTTGGCGGTAAAATTCCTGCCAGATGTGATGTAGTCAATCACACGTTGAATGCGGGACGCGTACTGTCTTTCCCAGCCTATCTTTACGGCAAGTTGATGCATTCGTCTTTTGGTCTTATGATCAGCCGTTGGTTTTGTTTTACGGTTCGAATCGGCCAAAGCTCTCGCTGCATTACACACACAATAATTGATAGCCCCGAGGTCGGAGTCACCGGAAAAATGTTCATGAAGCTCGTCATCCATTTCAGCCAGATCTTTAGGCTTGAGAGAAACCTTGGTGTTGATGTTTCTCCGGGTTGTAAAGCATCGCTCTTCATCTATTGGATGTCTGCCCGCGGTTGGTCTTAGTGTCGCCTCTCTTTCTTTGTTGCCGGCTTGTTCTACCTGTGGTAGAGTAGGCGTTCCGCTTACATAGCCCCTTTTACGGAGTGATTCAGCATGGTTTCGCAGACGTTGCTGCGAAAAGTGCGATAGCTCAGGGTGTTTCTCGCACCACAGAGCATGCAGCCGTGCCATGTAACCCCGTTCACGGGCCACACTCGCATCGTAGCAGTCTAGCAAGTCGTGATTCAGTTGCTCCGTCCACCTAAAGGTCACGAGATCCCGCCGATCCATCGCATTGAATCCATTTTCATTGGCTCCCCCAACTCTAGATTGGTCGGCATTGTTGGCCGACCCATTGTCGGGAGCCTGCGCGTTCACTTAATACAACTGTATTTGGTGTTGTCATTGTTGTTCCCACGAGAAGATAGGGAAAGGGGTTCGTCCATCCTTGTAGAGCCCCGCATGCAAGGATAAGGCTGCGTACTTTGAGAGGTCGCCCGGTATCCCAGAGTCACCGTTCTAGACAC
>NC_046661.1:31469073-31482657 GCF_010883055.1 Belonocnema kinseyi | reverse complement strand
TTTACAGACTGTAACCACCTATCTCACGGTTGTGAGACGTGGTTGTGGCTGAAATTTTACCGCGATTTCGCTGGAAGCGGGTGCAATTTTTCAGATTAGCAAACGCTCCCGGCGAAATCCTGCGGTTGTCCTTATGAAAAATTTTTAATTATATATACATTAAAGTTCCACATTTTATAATATGTGGCAGTTTTTCCCCGCGGCACTTTTAACCCCATTCTACCCTACCTGAAGACACTTCCATCAAATAAACTTGTGTCCGAATGAAAGCTAGTGAACTTATTTCTTTCATTCACAGAACTTTTCTTTGCATAGAAGAATATTTTTTCCGATTTTTGATAGTGACATTTTTGTTTTTAATCTTTTTAATGCTTAAGAGTAAGCTTTCTTACACTTTTAACATTATCCATATAACCTATAGTACACTCGTTTAGTCTCCTAAACTAAAGGTCAAGTTCGTTAGCCAGCCATTTTGGATATAAATTCAAAAAGTGGGCACATTTTGAATATTTTGGAGACCACTTTTTCAAAATTTTAAAAATTTTCTGTACGGTTATTCACAGTATTCAAAAATTTGAACAATTTATCCTCTTGACTTTTTGCAAAAAATCAAAAATTACCAGAGTTACAGCATTTTTAAAATTAAAAAAAAAACAACTAAAATGAATATTTTAAGCCAAACAATGCATGATACGATAAAAATTCAAGAGAAGAAAAACGTTGTCTTTTAAAAGCCCTACAATATTATGATAACAACTTTTTTAATTTGGTCGAAAAGTTGAAAATTTCAAGTTTGACCGTACCAATCATTTTTGAAACCACATTTTTCCAAGATTTAAAAATTCTGTGTATGTTTGTTAATGGTACTCAAAAACTCTAAAAATTTATACTCATGACTTTTTTCTAAGAAAAGAAAATGATCAGAGTTAGCGCATTTTCAAAATCCAAAAAAAAAACTAAAATGAATATTTTAAGCCAAACAACGCATAATACGAAAAAAAGTCCAGAGAAGAAAAACGTTGCTTTTTAAAAGTACTACAAGATTATGAAAACAACTTTTTAAATTTGTTTGAAAAGTTGAAAATTCCAAATTTAATCGTACCAAAAAATTTTGAAACCACATTTTTTCACGGTATAAAAATTCTATGTACGTTTGTTAATAGTACTCAGAAAGTCAAACAATTTATCTACATAACTTTTTTCTATGAAAAGAAAATAATCAGAGTTAGCGCAGTTTCTAAATCCCAAAATAAAAACTAAAATGAACATTTTATGCCAAACAACACATGATGTAAAAAAAAGTCAGGAGAAGTAAAATCTTGCTTTTTGAAAGCCCCACAAGATTATGATAACAACTTTTTTAATTTGGTCGAAAAGTTGAACATTCCAAATTTGATCGTACCATAAATAATGAAAAGTCTATAAATTCCATTTTTTGGTCAAACTATGCAAGATACGAAAAAAATTAAAAAGTTCAAATTGAGAGCCCTAGAAAGAACTACAAATGTATAATGAATCGCTTTTCGAAATAAGCTACAAAAAAAAATGAGACAAAACTTGATCATCCAAAAAATAGAATGATTATTTGAAGACTAAGAACTAACAAAAAATTTGACTAGAAGCTCCTGAGTAGTGCCAAAGTTGAGTGGCAGGCTGTCAAAAATTTCAAACATTCGAGTGAAATAACGACATTTTAGTACTCTTGAAATCCACGGGGAATGATTGTTTGGTTGCTAAAAACTAATGAGAAGTTTGACTAAGCTCCTGAGTGGTGCAAAAGTTAACTGGCAGGCGGTCAAACATGTCAAAAATTCAAGTGAAAAAACTTGATTTTAGTACTCCTGAAATCCATTATCGATGATTTTTTAGATGCAAACAACTACTAGGAAGTTTAAGGGCAGATTCTCGGTGGTGCCAAAGTTGACTGGCCGGCTATCAAACATGTCAAAAATTCGAGTGAAGAAACGTCATTCTAGTACTCTCGAAACTTATTAGGAATGATTGTTTGAAGACTAAGAACTAACAAAAAATTCGACTGGAAGGTCCTGGGTGGTACCAAAGTTGAGTGGCAGGCTGTCAAAAATTTCAAAAATTCGAGTGAAAAAAACGTCATTTTAGTACTCTTGAAACCCATTGTGAATGATTATTTGAATGGTGAGCACTAACCAAAAATTTGACTGGCAGCTCCTGAGTATTGCCAAAGTTGACTGGCATGTTGTCAAAAACATGTCAAAAATTCGAGTGAAGAAACTTAATTTTAGTACTCTTAAAACCCATTACAGATGATTTTTTAGATGCAAAGAATGAACAAAAATGTTGACTAGCAGCTCTTGAGTGGTGCCAAACTTGACTGGCAGGCTGTCAAACATATAAAAAAATGACAGGATGACAATAAGAGCCTTCATTTTAGTGTTCTTGAAACCCATTGGGGATGATTTTTTAGGTACAAACAACTAAAAAGAAGTTTGACTGGCAGTTACTGAGTGGTGCCAAAGTTGACTGGCAGGCTGTCAAAAATTTCAAAAATTCGAGTGAAAAAACGTCATTATTGTGTTCTTAAAAGCCATTGGGAATGACATGTTTGACAGCCTGCCAGTCAACTTTGGCACCACCAAGAAGCTGTCAGTTAAACTTATTCTTAGTTCTTAGCATTCAAACAATCATTTCCAATAGTTTTTGAAAGTAGTAAAATGACGTTTTTTCACTCGAATGTTTGACCAGTTTAACGATAAATTGTTGCAAAATGCACCAACAGCTGTTAGTCAGTCAACGAATTTTGAACAATTGACTATGAAAACAAAAGAATCTGAAATTTTAGTGGGTTCTTAAATGACGCCCAAAGAAATGTCCCGAAATCCCAGAATACAAGAAGTTCAAAAGGAGCGATGAATTAGCTGAAAAAATCCGGATTAGCTTAGGAACGTGAACTCAAACATGATTTAAATTTCAAAGCAATTTAAATAAAAGCCGAAAGAGCTTTAACAAAAGAGAGTTCAAAATCACAAAATTACAGTGGTTGATGTTTTGAGTCTTAGTTTTTAAAGGTTTTAAAATAGTTTTTTAATAGTTTTAAAATATAATGACGAGCGCGTAGCACAAGGTAAATAGATAATAGAGCGCGAAGCGCGAGATAAATACATTATCGAAAGCGAAGCGCGAGATCCAACAGTCGCGCGCCCTTTGCGGCGCGCGATGAGAATGTGCCTGCGTAACGGGCAGATTTTTTACAATGCAAAAGATGAGACACGTATTGTTTGTTTTTCATAACCAACAAAATTTTCACCAAATATAATTCCTTATATTTGAAAAGTCGACGAATATATTTAGGGTCCAGAATTCACCTCTTTTGTTTTAAAATTCTACTGTTTGGTGAAAAACATTTTTATGAAAATTATACTATATTATGAAAAATCGACTGTTTGGTTAAAGAGCCATCTTTTTTAGTCAGAAATTCAAATGGTTTGTTGAATAGAGAATTAATCCTTTTCGGTTGGAAATTTTTCTGTGGCGGTAGAAAGGTAATCTTTTTTGCTTGAAAGTTTAAGAGCTTGGTAAAAGATGAATCTTTTTTCTTGAAAATTAGTTGTTTTTTTTTTGAAACTTCAACCATTTGGTTTTGCGTGCAACTATTTCGTTCAAAATTAATTGCATTGGTTTGAAAATCCAATATTTGGTGGAAAATTGATCTCTTTTGTTTAAAAATTCAACTTTACGGTTTAAGAAACGCGTATATTTTTTAAAACCTTTGCATATTTAGTTACAAAACTCAACTGTTTTGTTGAAAATGCAATTTCGTTTAGCTTGAAATCTTAGGAATACGGTACTAATATTTCATCATTTATAATTCCGAAAGTATTAGAATAGTCCCAAATTTCAAACCTTAATTTTTCAGCGGATCTCAACGATTTAAGATCGATAGTTATGGTTTTATCCATCGAAAAATCGATGCAAAAATTGAAAATTTCAAATTTTAAGCCAAAAGACGACAGATGCGTACAAAAGTTGAAAGGAATAATAATACTTTTTAAAAGACATATAATTTTGTTACAAAAAATTTACAAATAAGACTTGATGTTTTGGTTTAATTTATCGAAAATACTATAAAAAAATTCAAATTTTGAGCGGTATGGCGTAAAATATGAGAAGAAGTCTCAAAAAAGAATTTCAGATTTTGAACATTGCTAAAAAATTTCTTTTAACAATTTATTTATATGGCTTGTCATAATGGTCTTATTCATGGAAAATTTTATGAAAAAAGTAACAAATTGAGATGTTTAGCCAAACGGCGTGAGATGCGAAAAACAGTTTCATGCGGGGGAATTGCAGCTTTTAAAAAGTAATGTAAAAAATTGCAGATTATTTCTAAGTAGGACTTTTTATTTTGGTTTGATTAATCAAAAAAAGATGTGCAAAAAAAATAAAACTCAAATTTCGAATCAAACGGTAAATGATACCGAATCAAGTTTCAGGGAGAAATTGCAGCCTTTAAAAAGTCCTACAACATTTTTTTCAATCATTTTTTGGATAGGACTTGCCATTTTCGTTTTATTTATCGAATAAATGATATAGCATTTCTAAATTTTTTAAGCTAAAAAACGGAAATTTCCATTCAAGCCATTCGGGCCCCTATCTCCAATAATGGTTTAAAGTTTAAAAGGACTCCAGCCTCCAAGGCACTGCATAATAGCTACTTCTCTTTACCTGATGTTGAGACAATTTATTATGCTTGAAATACCTCTTGTATTTCAAAATGTTGTGACATAATATTTTCACCCACCCTTAATTTACCTTTAAATATTTCATGACCTGAAGTACTGTAGAAGGGGAAATAGGTCCTTTAATCTCCCCTCAGCAAAGATATTTTACACACTTTTGCCTACGTTTTCTTGCTGATAGTTTTAAAAATGTACCACTTGTACGCAAAGATTTCATTTTATGCTGTTCTGATGAGATTAGGGCTTTTTCAAAAATTATAATTTCTTGCGACGCCCCATACACCCACAATCAATCTTCCTGGATTCGCGAAATCAGGTTCGTGAAATAAGGTTCGTGATATCTGTTTCGTGAAACGAGGTTCGGGAATTGAGTTTCGCGTAATAAAGTAAAAATAAAAACATTACCCATGCAGTGAAATCAGTGGAATTTTGTGCATGCAAGGGGTGCTCCATTTTTAAGCATATCCATACGTAAACAAATTCTTGATTTGTTGCGAACATAAGTTGTCCTTGAAATCTTTGAAATCTTCATGTATTCGTTGAAATCTCTTGAAGTTCTAAAAGTCTTTGTGAAATCTTAAAATTTGTGTGAATCCTTTGGTAATTTTTTCAAAGTTTTGTAAAATATTTGAAATCTAAATTTTTTGAAAAATATTTTGAAATGTTTTAAAATTATTATGAAATTTTTGAAATATTTGTGAAAGCTTTCTTTAACCTTTGTTATGTTTGTTAATCTTTATTTCTCAGAGTCTTTAAAGTCTTTGAAATATTATTAAAGTTTGAAATCTTTAAAATCTGGTTTACTACATCCTTTTTGAAATGTTTGGAATTCTTGTATTCTTTTGAAATCTGTATGCAAATTTATGCATTTTTGAAATCCTTGTGACATCTTTCTGAAATCTTTTGTATTTAGAAATCATGAAAATATTTTTAATCTGTGTAAAATCTTTTAGATTTTATAAATCTGATTTATCATACCTGTCACTGTTTTGTAACGTGGTGTACATTCAGAAACCGAGTGGTGAAACCCCTGAAAAATCCGTTATATCTCTTTTTCTTTTGAAAAAATTTATAGGTTTTGTAGTATTTGAGATAATTGGTAAAAAGTGGATTTTTTGAAAACGAAAAATTCCAATCTTTTTTTACTTCAACTCGCGCTAACTTAACCAATTTTCATCATTTTCCGATTTCCCCAATACAAAGTACGTGTTTAAGTCTTCTGAAACTATCTAAGAAAGAAAAAAGAGAATATTGTAATAAACAAAAAAGTAATTAATTTTTGTTTGAGACAATGCAAAAATCATGAATTTTAACATTCAAGCGCCTCGTTTAGCGAACGAATTTTAAGCTATGGAAAGCTTTCAGTGAAAAAGTTGTTCATTAAGGTTCAAAGAAGTTTTCTGGAAAGTTTTAAATCAATTGGATTAATAGTTCAAAAATTATGAATGTTTTAAAATCCAAGCGGTAATCTTGACGTTGCCCAAAAACGTGCCTGGCCGGCTACGTACGCGCTGCAGCGAACGACGTGAAGGTCAAGTCAATCTTACCAAAACAAATCCGCAACAGTAACTCCAGATATTATCATTAAAATAATTTATTTACTAAACATTTAACATATAATATTATGCATATTATTGAACAAGAATAAATTAATCAAACAATATTTTATTAGAAACTACTTTTAGTCATTTTCGTCACTCTCTTCAGTTTCTTTGGCATCTGGATTCTAAGTTTGTACTTTTGAAAAATATGATTCGAAAAATTCTTTTCCTTTAGCGCTTAAATACTGGGAGAGATTTTTTACATCCTTTATTTTGGCAGCTTTTAATCCAATTCGGGGCGGAGGACTTTTCAAAAGATTTTCTAGCTTTGCTGATTTGGAATTTTTTTGGCTTTCGCATTTTGCCTTTGAAACATTTTTCAAAATCCTGCAGAAGATCTTCACACTTCTCGACCATTGTGAATGAAGGTGAACGAGCATTGCGAATTATTTCTACATATTAAGCTTCAGTTTCAATTCGTTCTAATTTAATCTCGCTTTGCAAATAAATGGACAATAAAACCAAAAAATGAAACACTGTGTAGTTTTTATTTTGTCCCGGACATGAGTCTGAAAATAATGTTATGCTGTTGAACTTGTCTTCAGCAAATTCTTTTAATACCGCGTATTTGATAAAACTGCAAACAGAGTTAGCACCCTTCTTTACAATTCCCTCAAGAATAGGGAACATGTAACTCTGGTTCGTAGTATGTACATGTACGTTAAATAGAAAAAGCCATGCTAAACGTAAGCAAAACTATGCGGACACGGGTATTTTTGGTAGTGGCAAATTCTGTGCAAAATTAAATTATCAGCATAGACTATTATTTTCAGAGAGTATTTGCTTTTTTAACTTCAAATAAATTTCAGCATTGTTTTTGTGATTAATTACTTCTTCGTTTACCTCTCCATTTGTCTCGTTTTTGTAGCAAGTATTGCACACGTCAGTTCTAGGTAATTTAAAACTGAAGCCAACATTTCGGTTAAAATACTTAAAATAAACGGTTTGACTTATTGTCAATTTATCCCCCGTTTTTTCTTTATAATATTTTTCGAATAATTTGTAAAGTTCTACAAGATTTAATGAAGGATTATCAAAATATTTTAGGTTGGTAGAATTTCGTTTGTAATGTGAACTATGATGTGGAATTGATTCGCAATGCTCCACTTGCCAAATTTTTTAAAGGCTGCTTATTTAAAATCTTTTTCTGAACATTTTCAACTCTTCTTTTGCCCAAACATAGAAAAGCACAAAAAAATTTCTTACAAATCGGAACATTTTCTTCGTCAGTAGGAAATAAATATATCCAATGAATTAACCGTCTTAGTTTTTCACCTGCATTCATTTGGATAGGATCCTTGCATTTTAACAATCCTCTGAGAAACACATTTTGTTCATTATGGTTCCCGAGATTCTAAAAATTTGTATGTACTTTTTCTTGTTGCACATTTGAAAACTTTTAGTAACATTTTTCTCCACAGCAGGATTCAATAGGTTTGAGAGATCTCTTTGGGATTAGAATATCTTTAGCAATACCGTCTTTTTTAGTTTTAGACTTTGCAATGTTTCTGGACATTTTTTCTTATTTTTAATCCACGAATCTTCATTTCTAGTTCTTTTTCTACATTGTTTCATTTTAATATATTTTTCTTTTTAATTAATATTCTCAAAAATATCTAAAAAATCTCAATAATCTCAAAAAAACATGATTTTCCAACTATTATAAGAAACAATGACTTCGCTGATTCTATGCTTTATTTGTAGAATTTCATAGAAGATGACAAAAAAAGTTACTGTTGTGCATTTGTTTTTGTAAGATTGACTTGACCTTCACGTCGTTCGCTGCAGCGCGTACGCAGCCGGCCAGGCACGTTTTTGGGCAGCGTCAAGATTACCGTTTGGATGTTAAAACATTCATAATTTTTGTACTGTTAATCCAATTGATCTAAAACTTTCCAGAAAACTTCTTTGAAACTTAATGAACAACTTTCTCACTGAAAGCTTTCCGTACCTTAAAATTCGTTCGCTACACGAGGCGCTTGAAGGTTAAAATTCATGATTTTTGCATTGCCACAAAAAAAATTAATAACTTTTTTGTTTATTACAATATTCTCATTTTTCTTTCTTAGATAGTTTCAGAAGACTTAAACACGTACTTTGTATTGGGCAAATCGGGAAATGATGAAAATTGGCTAAATTAGCGCGAGTTGAAGTGAAAAAAGATGGGAATTTTTCGTTTTCAAAAAATCCACTTTCTACCAATTATCTCAAAAACTACAAGACCTATAAATTTTTGAAAGAGGAAAAAAAGATGCGCCTTGAAATTCTCTACAAGTATCAGTCTTTAAAATTGAAATTAGAAAGATTTTTAAAATTGACACTCAGGACAATACTTCTCAGGCTGAATCCGGCCGTGTCCCCTTTTGGTCGTCAGCGGTTCAATTTGTAAGTTGAATACCAAAAAAAAATCATTTTATATTAACAAAGACAAAATTAAAAACGTATAGAATTATTTACAATATTATGGTCTGTTCATTGCGGTCTATAAAATAATTGGTAATGTCTGACAAAAGTACCTAGAACTCTCTTGATTTATTCTGCAATGAGTAAAAAATAAATTATATATTGAAAAAGAAAAAACTTTTCAGTAGCAATTTGTCTTCTAAACGAGAGGTTGCTTTCATAACAGACTAAAATATTCAAATTACTTTTCGAATTTCAATAAAATGACTGTTCTAAAAGAAAACAAATTTAATTCAAGGTTCTCGTGAAAAATTCAATAGATACTTCTTTTTGTCTCGAGATACATCAGAAAAAGGGTGAAAATTTGTTAAAAACATTTTACAGTGTTTTAACAAATTAGTGGTCATTTTTTATTTCACCTGTTACTGAACCATGCTTTTGATCCCCGAGTTTGTTAAGAACGGTATAATTAGGCCCCGTACATGAATAAAGCAAACTTTTTTCTCTGCATTTTTGAAAAAAATCGAACATTTTTTACAATATATATAGAGCTTTTTCTAAATTTTGGAACCAAATATTATGACCCAATATTATGACCCATATATTACGACACAAATATTTATATCACCCTCTTTCAGGCGACCCATAATTATTTAACGCCATTTAAAGCTTAAATCCCTCATTCAAACTCGGGGAAATCCTACGGGAAACTCTGTAGGCCATTGTTCTATAATCTAGTTCGAACACCCCAAATATTCATCCTTTAGTCCGTTGGTTTTATGCTCTACGACTATGACTATACTGAGTCTGTTGTAATAAAACTCGAAGCGTAGAAAGAAGGGTACATCCTCGTTGCGCGCTGCGTGCGTGGCTCGCAAGTTTGAGCGCGCCTAGGGCGCGCGAATGTTGGTTCTCGCGCTTCGCGCTCAATGATGTATTTGTCTCGCGCTTCACGCTCAATAATATATTTACCTCGCGCTCCGCGCTCGGTCTTTGTATATTCCTTACACTTGTGCACAGATTTCTTTAAACTAAAGGTTAAAACATTGACAACAGTAATTTGATGATAGTGACTTCTTTTTTTTTCAAGCACCTTCGGCTTTAACGAATGCATTCTCATCACGTATCTCGTGCTTCGCACTCGAATTTGTATCTCAACTTGTATATTATTACACCATTAAGCCATTTCCCTTTCGGGGTAGGCGTGACTCACTCGGTAGGGAAAAGGAGTAGTGTGTTGAAAGGATAGAGAATTTTCAGATTGATCCAGAATTCTCGTGTTATTTAAGTAAATAACACGTTCGTTCCGCAACACTGCTCCGACCCAGGTTGCTGATCAATCTCTCTAGCAATCACCCCAAGCGAAGAACCTCAGGAAGTCGTTATGTAAGGTTCCCCACTTGGGTCCATTAGTAGACAAGGTCTATTCTTTCAGGCGTCATTCACTCTACTAACACTCTTTTTATTAACTATTTTCCGGCGTACTTTCCTGCCCTGGCATACTTCTCTAGCTTCTATTATGTCCATGTATTTTTTCATGTAGGCTCTCGCGTTTCTGTGACTTCTTATGTCTCTTCTAACTAGGTTCTCATTCACACATTCTAACAATTCTTTTCGCGGTCTACTTCTGGGCACGCTGCCATTTCCTTCACCTTGATACACTTGTTTCGTTAGTCGTTCATTTGGCATTCTTTTAACGTGTCCGAACCATCTTAACCGATTTCTTTCCCGTGTGTCTACTAGCGTCTCTTCTGCACCACATTCTTTTTTTGGAATTATCTCGTTACTTACTTTGTCCATCAGGGTTTTGCCGCATATTATTCGCATGAATCTCATGTCAATTGCGTTAATGTTACTCTTATCTTGCTCTTGATAAGTCAATGTCTCGCTACCGTATAGTGCAGTCGTACAAATATAGAATCATGTATTGCCATTTTAGCTTCATTTGACATATTTTTACTTGTGATAAGGGGACCTGCTCTACCAATAACCTTCTTACCTTCGTTTATGCGTCTATCTAATTCATCATCTATCTTCCCGTCCCTAGTAAATGAGCTACCGAGGTATACGAACTTATCAACTTGTTCAATTCTCTCATCATTTAACAAAATATTGCAAAGTGTTTTCTCACTCTTTCCTTCGAACAACATAGTTTCTGTTTTATTTGCGTTAATTTTGATGCCCATGCTCTTCATGCTTGCATCTAGTTTATTCAACATTCTTTGTAAGTCTTCAATAGACTCTGCCATTACAACCTTATCATCTGCGAACGTTAACCCACGTACCCTTACTGTTTCGATATCCACACTCTCTTCGTCGACGAAAAGCCATTCTTAAACACTTGTGCATAAATAATATAAAAAACCATGAAGACATAACGCATCCTGGTCTAACTCCTTGAATAATATCGAAACAGTCACTCAGTTTCGCATTCACTCTTACACTCGCTTTGCTACCTGTATATATTGTTTTTATAGCTTTTAGGAGTCATCCATTAACTCCATACTCTTTCAGGACTTCCCAAAGTCTCAATCTTTTTTCTCTTATATTTCTTAAGCTAAATATTTGATACGTACATGACCCTTTTGGCATAAACCCACTTTGGACTTCCCAAATCTTTGCTTCTGTTATTTTAATTACCCTACGAATAAGTATTTTTGAATATATTTTACTTACGGTGCTTAATAAGCTAATCCCTCTGTAATTATTGCAGTCGCTTTTATTTCCCTTTCTGTTGTATATTGGTACGAGAATCGCTTTTTTCCAATCGTCTCAGACGGCTCCCATTTCGAAACATAAATTTATCAATTCGCACAATCTATGTGGTATGCATGCGCCACCGTGTATGAATATTTCAGCGTTAATACCATCTACCCGGACAGCCTTACCGTTTTTCGAGTTCCTGATTATATCCCTAACCTCAGTGAAACAGACTTTCTCAATTGAGTTTTCCGTCGCATTGTGTTCAACATCGCAGTAGTGGTGTCCTATAGCTTTATCTCCAAATTGTCTCCTAAAATAGCCTCTGAAAGCCTCTAGTATTCCGTCTGCATCATTTACCATTTCCCGCCTACTATTTCTCATGTTGACAAATTCTGTACTTTTTTTTCCTTTCATTTTTTAATAAAGTAGTTTCCTGCTTCCTTCAAAGTCGTTTTGTATTTTCATCTCTTCTTCCGCTCTAATTGTATCTTTACGTTCCTTAACTAATCGTTTGAGTATCCTGTTTTCGCGTCTATAATCATTTCTAAGTCTATTACTTTCCTTATTGATAAGACCTGCGATGTTTAAAGTTCTATTGTACGCTTCTCTCTTTGCTTTTTGGGCAGCCTGAATTTCATCATTTTACCACGCATCATCAGACATTCTTTCTACAACTGGGTACCACACACTTCGATCGTACATTTAACAAGGATATTCCGTGACATTGTCCAGGCGCCCTCTATATCTTTGTTTTTTATACGGTCCTCCCATGTTGCCCTACATATGCTTTCCATTATCTTATTTTGGAAATATATTCGCACATCCGGTTTCTTTAGGTTCTCAATTTTGATTCACGTTTGTTTTGTTTCCTTGGTTCTCTTTTTTCTCCATCCCCGAACTAAGTTAATTTTTGAGATCAGAAGGTAATGATCAGTATTGCATTCAGGACCCCTCATGACCCATTTATCTTTGACTAACTCGCTTGGTCTTTCATCCGCAACAACAAAGTCAATTATACTGCGGCTATTTACTTTAGACCAGGATGCCCACACATCCGTTCACGTCTCCTAGTAGAATTATTCTTTCCCTATGTTCGCAAATATTTATTGTGTCATTTAAAGTGTCCCAGAAGGCGTCTTTTACTTGTCTAAGATCACTATCAACTGGCGCGTAGCATGCTATGATAAATAGTCTCCTGATTTCTACTTTCATTCTACCCACAGCAGTCTGGGAGATACGAAACCATGGTCTCCGAGATGCTGCTTTGCTCTTTCATTCAAAATCAGACCTACTCCTTGTTTACCATGTGATTCACAGTCTACTTCTGACCATATTTCAAATCCGCCTTTGAAGACGCCGTTTTTTATGTCTTTGGTTTCGCATCCCTTTTTCTTTGTTTCAGGCACACATAAAATGTCTAGTTTCCTCACGTCGATAGTTTCACGCAATTCTTTTACCTTGAGATCATTCACTCCCCTAGCATTCCAAACACCCACTCTCCATTTGTCGCCTGAAACATAACTTTTAGATTTTCCGAGTGCATGCCTTTTCTCATTAAAAGTTCCAGTCCTTTCCGAGGCTATTTTGTAGCTTGTATTATTCATTGTTTAGATTACACGCCCAACTAACACCTTTATGCAATAAGTTTATTTTCTGAGTCAAAATCATGTCAAAGTTAAGTATCAAATCGTCATATGGTGGACATTGTAGTTATAACGTCAGTCCCACCAAAAACTTCATTTAATAAGGGAGAGTTGGGAGAGGGGGGAGGTAAAACTGGAACCGAGTGAGTCGTCTTGGGTTTGTGTTTTTGTTTTCATGCTAAGAAGGTCATCAGCCTTCAGTATTCATTTCAGTATATCATTTCCATAAATGTATATTATTAAAATTCATAACATGCAGTGATATTAAAACAAACGTAGTTTCATTGTGTCTTTTAAAAAAATGCGCATTCTTTAAAAAAGTTTGCTAATAAACATTTTACTACAACTTCTTCCGGTTTTTCAAAAACTGAATTTACTCATTTCCAATTTTATTTTTACGATTTAAAAGTAGCACATACGGTCGAAACATCAGCCTCACATTTTTTCAACTTTTAAATGAAATCCATACCTCAGTGACCCACACAACTTCGATTAACGACGGTTTTGGGGGGGGGGGGG
>NC_046661.1:31463388-31469032 GCF_010883055.1 Belonocnema kinseyi | reverse complement strand
GCTGAGAAGTTCAACCAACCTTCAGCAGCGTTGTGTTAGATGGGAGTTCATATGATCTCATTTTCACATTCCTGACCCACGGTGGCAAAAAATGAAATTTTTGGTTCAAAATAACGTACAGCCCACGAATATATTGAGCGATTTGAACAAAAAAATTTTGAAAAAAAGCTGTTAAGATTTCGTTTTTTTCGATGTACATTTTTTTGTAATTCGGAACTTTATGATATTTGCGGCAAAATTAATAATTTTTTAATTAACCATATAATCTTTCAAACAAATTTAATAAACAAATGCATTATTCATTGAAAAAACCGAATTTTTCTGTCAAAAAATGCCTGATTACTACATTTGCACATTAAATTTGTTTACAGTATAAACAATCATAATCAGAAGAGAAATTTGTTTACATAATATTGTTGCAATTCCAATTTCTTGCAACATAACTTGAAAAACGTGTATTTATGGAAAATCATAGAAAAAATTTTTTCAACAAATAATTTGTTGATAAAATTTTTTTTTGCTGTAACTCTGGTAAAGTTTTGTTTTATAGAAAAAAGTCCTCAGGATAAATTGTTCGTCTGTTTGAATAATATGAATATCCGTACAAAAAACTTTCGAATTTTGAAAAAAGTGGTCCCAGAAATTTTCAAAAAACGCTCACTTTTTGAATTTTTATCTAAAATGACTGGCTAAAGAACTTGACCTTTATTTGCCGACACTAAAAGAGTATACCTAGAGTTCTGAGCCGGTAATATTACTTTAAGAAGGGTAACGAGAATGAGAATATTACCGAGAATATAACCGAAAAATAAATTCTCTGGGAATTTATGAGAATCTTAGGATTTATTTTAATTAATAGAAAAGTGCATTTTTTCTTTAACTTTTCGTTTGAAAATTTAACTCTTTTTTTGAAAGTTTGTCTTTTTTGTTTTAAAGTTTACCTGCTTTAGCAGAAATTAAATCTTTTTTGTTAAAATGCAACTGTTGAAAACTGAACTATTGCGTAGAAAATTTACTTTTTGTTTAAAATTTATATTTGAAACTGAAATATTTTCTGGATGAATGTTTCACTTATCAAAAAATTAGTTTTTTATTACAAATTCATCTGTTTTATTACAAACTAGATGTTTTTTGGATAAAAATGCAACTATTTGGTAGAGAATCTAACTATTTTGCTAAAAATTCACCCTTTTTGGTTAAAAAAAATCGTCTTTTTGGATTAAAAATTCAATTTTTTCGTAGAAACTTATTTTTTTGTTACAAAAATTCAATTTTTGTTTTTACTGAGTTAAAAGGAATTTTTTACATTCTTATTTCTGAAAATGTAATGTAATCGTCCAAATTTTCGATCTCTGGTTTTTAACGGATCTTTACGTTTCGGCACTCACAGAATCCGAAACTCATAAAATTTCATCGGTCTCTGTATGTATGTCTGTATGTATGGTTACCTGGATGTTGTAGCCATGCTAACTTTTAAAGGATTTGTCCAATCGAGTTTGCATTTGATACACTTCTGAAGTTACCCAACATGAAGGCTAAGTTCGTTAATCAGATATTTCGAACCAAAACTAAAAAATTAGGAGCATTTTCAAAATGTTGAAATAATTTTTTTTTTGAAATTTAAAAAATTTTTGTCGGAGTTTCTTATACATGGGTGAAAGACTTGCAAATAAACTAAATAAATTTTTTTATTTAAATGAAAATTAGAAAAGTTATATACTTTTCAAAAATTTGAAAATTTTCAAAAAATAGAAAAAAATTTTTTTTCATAGATCCAAAAACGTCATTCAAAATTTTTACTGGATACCAAATTTATTTCAAAACTATTCTTGCTGAAATTTTTTTAGCCCAAAATTAAAAAAATTAGCGCCAGTATAGCCTGAATAAAAAAATATTTTTTCAAAAATAAAAGAAATACTACTTTTCCTGCAAAAGAGTGGCTCCTGAAAAATTTGCTATTCTTTTTTACGTGCGCAATTATCGTCAATCTATCTCTTTTCGTATCTTGCTATGTTTTACACAAAATGGACTATTTTTCATTAGTTTTTTTTGCAAGAAAATGTGAATTTTCGATTTTTTATTAGAATTTTTAAATATTAAAAAAAGTGGTCTTAAAAATTTTCAATATGCTCTACCTTTTTAAAATTTCTTCGAAAAAAGGTGGCTAACGAACTCGTCCTTTCTTTTAATATTCTTACAAAGTGTGCCAAAGGGGAATCCAATTAAATAATTCCCTCAAATTTTACCGTGTTTACAGACTACAACGACAATGACGACAACGACGACAGACAGACACCGATGTAAAAACTATTTTTTCTGACCCAGGGGGTCTCAAAATGTTGACATTTGATGGAATCCGCGAAAGTCATTTTTCACATAAAACCAATACCTTCTCATTAGGAAGAGAATGTAAAAATGGTAAAAGGATTTTATTTTTCTGCATTAAAAACGTTATGACTGAATATTGCGCTAACTAAATAGGAATGTAACTAGAATAGGACCACTATGGGGAATTTGGAGTGGGAGTAGGAGGAGGAGCCTGTACTATGGGGAATTTGGAGTGGGGAAAGGGGGAGGAGTCTGTACTATGGGGAATTTTGATTGGGGGGTCCGCCATGACAGATATTATGGCAAATTTGGTGTGGGGGTCTGCCATGACACATATTATGGGAAATTTGATGTGGGGGGTCCGCCATGACACATATTAAGGGAAATTTGGAGCAGGGGGTCCGCCATGACAGATATTATGGGAAATTTAGAGTAGGGGGAGTCCGCCATGACAGGTACTATAGGAAGTTTTGAGTGGGTGGAAATACGCCATGACATGTACTAGAGGAAATTTGTAGTGGGGGAATCCGCCATGA
This sequence comes from Belonocnema kinseyi, assembly GCF_010883055.1. NCBI lineage: Eukaryota > Metazoa > Arthropoda > Insecta > Hymenoptera > Cynipidae > Belonocnema > Belonocnema kinseyi. The sequence goes on along the minus strand of NC_046661.1, from coordinate 31,466,168 downwards.
CAGACGCTATGGGAAATTAGGGTGGAGGGTCATTATCATAAATTTAAGAGTTAACATAACCTACAAATACACAGAAATCACTATTGCGAATGCTACAAGTATTAGCACTCATTCAGTACGAAAAATTTGAATATAAAAATTGATTATTTCTAAAAATCACAAGTAAATATTATTTTATACCAATAATGAATAAAGTTAAATAAATTTTCCTAATTCTGCTAAAACTAAACTACATAAATAAGATAATATTACGTGAAATTTTCGCTGGGAACAGGTCATAGAAAGGAAAATCACAGTTTTTATTTACAGCTAAATTTATTCCGTGAAATGTTTATTTTTATTCATACTTCTTTAACAATAAAAAGTGGTATAGTTTGAGTAGATGTAATCAAAAACTCACAATAAATGAAATTATTCTGTTAGTGAGTATTTCACTTTTGCTGCAGCATAGGATGTAAACATACTGGTTATTTTCAAAAACACTAAATGAATGTATAAATCAACAAATGATTTGGGTAATTGTTGTTTAATTTACTCGCTGAAATATTCGAATTTAATAGCAATAATCTGACGAATAATCATTTCGCTAGGAGACTGAACTTTCGCTTTCAAAATGTATATTTATGTGTCTAAGCTATTAGAAGATTTAAAAACTTTTTGACATCCGTAGCTTGCCTTTTTATCTGTCGTAAACATTCATTGGCACAAAGAAAAATTTGCTTTAATCCTTGAAAAGTAGTTTGATGTATCACTATAGTTGGTCTATACTATTTGGGCCATTTTTTTACCCCGACTCCCGCAGTGGTTCCCTCTTTATCTCCAGGGACATTAAAGACGATTGCCTTGCTGCCGTTGGAAGTGCTGAAGACAATGCTGAATTTCCCCAATTCCAGAGGTTTCAGGTACCCGTATCCAGTCTCAAAGAAGGCTGATATATAGTCAATGCTATTTAACAAGCATGCCCAAGATATCGAGTCGAGGAGCAGGTACCTCAGGTAAGCGACGTTTCAATGCAGACCGTACATTTGCTATGTCCATTCAGGCTGTATATGAATCCTTGGCTGCAATGGCTTGGATATCAGTAGTAGCAGCGTGATTTGGTTTATTCTCAGACATTTTGCGGCAATTGGTCTCAAGATTGAAACTATACTGAATGCTGTGTAGAGTTCTCACCCGCTTTTATACATACTTGGACCTTTGTCTATCCCCACCATATGGGGCAAAGACACATACCGGATGAACCGGTTTCTCCCACTAGTCCAAAGAATTCTCGTTGGAAAACTTTAAAAGCCTGTCACAAAAATCGTAAAAAAATAACATAGTGTCCTTTGATCTTTATTCATTACAAGAAAACCTCTCTAAAAATTTTAACAGAGGTTTCTAAATTCTTTGTAAAATACCTAAGTTTGCTCTTCTTAAGTGAAAAGGGGCCATGTAACTGTCACTAAAAGGGTGAATTTATGTACTTTTTACCGAGGAGAGCATACTTAAAAATGTAATAAATAATCAAGCATGCCCACGATAAAAAAATGTTCCTTTACAATCGTGGGAAATCCGCAATGACAGGTACTATGGGAAATTTGGAGCGGGGGTGCGCCACGACAGGCACTCTGAAGAATGCCGAGTAGGGGACCTGTACCCTAGAAAATTACAAAAATTTTCAAAATTTTTTCAATTTCAAAATTTTACTAATTCCCAAAAACTTTATCAGCTTTACTAATCATCCAAATTTTACCATTTTTAATTTCAAGCTTTTACTAATATTCAACAACTTGATCAACTAAAGCAATTTTCAACATTTTACCATTTTTTAATTTTAAAATTTCAACAATTTTCAAAAACTTTATTAACTTTACTAATTTTTAAATTTTCCTATTTTTCATTTTTTTTAATTTAAAATTTTTCGAAATTTTACTGATTTTCAAAAATTTAATCAACTTTACTATTTTAAAAAATTTTATTGTTTTCTCATTTTTTTGGAATTTCAAAATTTTACTAATTTTCAAAAACTTTATCAACTTTACTAATTTTCAAAATTTTACCGATCTCAATAATTGTCCAAATTATTTTAGGGGTTTGGTCTGTACTCTAGGAACTTAGCAAAATTAAAACAAATATTTCGAATTTTATAAATTTTACTTTTTTTCTAAAACTTTATCAAATTTTCAAAAATTTTCCAATTTCACTGATTTTTAAAATTTTACTAATTTTGAAAATTTTATTATTTTTAAAAATTTTAATCACTTAAAAAGGACAGATAAACTATTCGAAAAATTTACAAAGATATGCACGGAGAAACTCTTGATCGTAAAATTTAGCATTATAATATTGATATTTACAAAAGTTCGATGGCAATCTTGGATATAGCAAAAAAAATTGTATTATTGCCGCAGCCATAGGAAGAAATACATTTTCCATTTCATTTATAAATATACTACAATCCTAATAATTGCCATTCATGGTTAGAAAAATTTATATTTTTAATAGCAGATTGAAGTTGAAAAATGTGATATTCACAAATTAAATGATAAAACCGTAGTTGCAATAACTAGCATTTAAGATACGAGGGTAGTTCAATAAGTCCTTAGAATGACCAACAGATGGCGCATCTGCCCCTGCCTTAGCAACGGTTTATAACTGGGTAAATGAATTTAAGCGTGGTCGTACATCAATAAGTACCGAACCACGTTCAGGAAGGCCCGTAGAAGCAAGTACTCCCGAAATCATCAATAAAATCCACGATATGGTGTTGAAGGATAGAAGATTAAAAGTGCGTGAGT
>NC_046661.1:31426904-31463288 GCF_010883055.1 Belonocnema kinseyi | reverse complement strand
TAAAATTGAAGAACTAAAATTCGAATTGGTCAAACACCCACCGTATTCACCAGATTTAGCCCCCAGTGACTTTTTCTTATTTCCAAACTTGAAAAAATGGCTGCCCCGGAGACACGTGTTCAATTCCCAACAGGACTGATATATTCTAACAAGGCTTTTTCTCTTTCAGCCTAGAATAAAATATAAATATCTGATTGTATGTTTAATGTGTAAAATGTATAGTGCGTGAAGTAAAAGCTAATTTATTTTTATTTTGCTCTTCGACCATAGAAGTTTTTCCTATTTTCTATGGGAAAAATTAGAAATGGGTAGAATGAACATCGACAGAATGTTTTTACTATTGTGTTTTGTAAACTTCACAGTCTGTCTTAGCGATCATAGTAAGTTTCTATCTATATCCTGGCTTGCTATTGTCGTATTGTAAAAATAAATATTATACCATCAAATTTTATAACTGAAAGTTTCTCCATGTGATTAGTATTAAACATAATTCTAAAAGCGTAAACGAGTACTTTACTATATAATTGATTTAAGACTTTATGAAAGGAAACTTCTTGCCACTTGATATCGAACCCTAATATCTTAAGCAAACACGTTAAGAAAATGAATGAAATAACCATTTTTACTTCTTTCCTCGTTTACTACAAAGATTACCGAACATTATTTTCTACATGTAAATAATGTCGTACTGCTTCAACTTAGTTCTTCTTTAAAAATTCAAAATATATCTGTTTTAACCCATATTATTCCCCAAAAATTTCCAAATGAAGTACAATGTGAAAAATGTCACAAAATTTAATACACAGAAACTGAAAAATTCTTTCGAGCATAAACTATTATCAAGAGGACACTTTTGCATAAAGCAAATGTTTTCCTTATTGATCCTAAAATTGAATCTAGTTTTTATAACATTAATATTTCACTAGAGTGACAACATTTTCAAAAAAGAAAATTATTTTCAAACATATTTTCTTATGTCAACAATGTTCAAATGAAAATTTCGTTTGTAAATTTTAGCTCAAATAAAAAGCGCAAATGTTTCCCCGAATACCAGTCTGGAGAATGTTCAATTCAAAACTAAACATTATGTTTCCAAAAAAAATGTTTGAACTGAGATTATTTGTAGTAGAGGGATATTACTACACAAATGAAATTGCGTTTTATCATTTTACAGAATATTTTAGAATAAAAAATTAGAATATAAATTCTGCATTTTACAAGAAGACCTCACCATACGTATATCAATCAAGAAAAACTTTGAATGGAGAACAATATTTTTAAACTTGCCACAAACAAACAAAATTATTCCGAAAATAACATAAAATCTGGCTTGTTACTTGTTATGCATGCCTATCTTTATACCCCTACCCCTACCGACACCGCTCGCCGCTCGAGCAGATCTATCTTCTACCATGTACGCTACTCCTGTATAAAGAAACGGAATAAATCAGACGATCAGAGTGATTCTGATCGTCTTCCTTTTTAAAAACCTAACTGTGTGTTTTAAAGCGTAACATTTTTTGGCGATCCTGCCCGGATTGTCCTTCAACGATCAAGCCAATCAAAAGAAGACAATCTGGTGAGCGAACCTCAAGATTATTCTACGGAATAATTGTTCTACGGAACAAAAAAGGAAGTTAAAATAGACTCCAGAGAATTCCACGGACCTGTGAAAACCGAGGACTACCAAGTAATTATTGAAACTGAGTGCTGAACTAAGTAGGCCCCATACTACGTAGAATAATTACTTTGGGAAACTCAAACGGATTTCGTCTAATGCAGAGAAATCACCAAGGAAAGCAGTAGCAGCCAGTCAACAGACCGGAAGACTCCACGGATTCTACGCCAGCTACTGTACGATTGTAACCACTGTAAGTTATTGTATCTTGAAAATAAGATAGGTCACAAATCGTAAGCAAATCTTCATAAGTATCAGTCCCCCTTGTGGTCTGAGGAAGGTGGCAAATTCTAAACTAATAATAGCTGTTTAGTATTTGGCAGAGCATAGTTTGGACATTTGGGTAGAGAACGTACTTGCACAACGTGCTTCTCTTCCTCAAAAAAATAAAGAAACTTACTGTAAAATCAAGTCTATTGTTATAGCACGATAGCTTGCATTCTGTATGTATTAAAAGCACAAGCAAATGAAAGCTTGGAAACGCTGCAAACTGAAAAGCCAGTACTTAGTGTATAGAAATCCTGTAGTTATATTTAATACAGATTCGGAAAGTGACAACATGACAGACGAAAGACCACAGTCACCTGACCAATTCACCCAGATCCTGAGACAATTATAATCCCCTACCACTGCCGTAGCCCAAACAACTCATAACCAACGCGAACTTATGGTAGAAAACGAGCGAAGAGAACAGGAAATCCATAGCTTGGCATTAAAAGTAGGATTACAAGCAAAAATAGAGTCAGACGCTTTACCTACGGAAGACAATGAGGACGAAGAAAGATTACAGATGAACCTAGAAATATTAAAAGAAAACACAAAAAAGAATCAAGATCAACTGCCGCCAGAAGACCCAAGCCCAGCTAAAGAAATCCTAGGAACCATTGATGTACTAAATGAACAAAACGACATAGGAGTAGAGGATTTCATCAGACAAGTCAAAAACGCGAAAACTCAATGTACCCAACCGTTATTACTACTCTCTTTAATCAAAGCTCCAAGAATAGTTGCACACGCCAAAAACGTAATTAGATTCATCCAAATAGATTCTTATGAAGAATTATTTGATGCCTTAAAACAAAACCTCAAGCAAACCTCGTCCATACTTGCTTTGAAGAGTAGACTCGAGTCCTGTAAACAAGGCGCAACCGAAACGGTTCAAAATTATTCTTCTAGATTCAGACAGATCATAAATGAAATCTTATACTCGACTCAATAACAATACACGAATTCAAGTGAACGAAAAATAAAGATGAAAATGGAGGAACAAGAAGCAACAAGTAGATACATAATTAACCTAAAGAGGGAAATAGGATTACAAGTCAGACCCCTGAAACCGAAAAATATCTCGGAAGCCCAGAATTACGCCGCGGAATCAGAAATGTGCATCCGTGAATCCCAACCAGTAAGACAAGCCCTGATTCCACGCCATGTCCAAAGAACATTCATGAAACCCATACCGCCATCGCGACCATTCGCCAATACAACCGCATTTAAACCAGCACAACATATACAAACAGATAAGAGTAAAATGTCATGCCACAAATGCGGAACGATAAGACATTTTGCATCCCAATGCCAAACTAAATCACAGGGTTTTCACCCAGGACAGTACATCAAGCGACCTCCTCAAATCAACCAAGCACTGGAGGAAAAATCTTTCGAACTAATGCCCCAGGAAGAGTATGTGGAACAAGAGGGAATGACAACCCAGGAATGGACCGAACACGAAAACCATCAAGAACGAGACGAATTTCAGCCCTTTGCGGAGAATTATTCGCAATTAGAGGCAAACGACTTAAACGAAAATATAAACTACTGTTAGACATCGGTGCAGCAATCAACGTAATAAAAGAAAACGTAGTACCAGATGTTCCTAAATTCAAATTTAGCAAAAAATTCCTAATGGGAAATGACGAACACCACGCAACGGAAGCCTGTTACATGAACTATTTTGGGAAAAAGCACCTCTTCCACGTAGTGCGATCGGACTTTCCAAGTATTGAGGAAGGAATTATAGGACAGCCTTTTGGGAACAAATTTAATAAATATTTAATTACACCCGACTACCTAATAGTAGAAAACAAAAAAAAACTGTTAATAAGAGAAGGCAACTATTTGCAGAATAAAACAATGACAATATGCAAAATTTCAGTAAATGAAAGAGACCAAGACATTTGGGTAGAAAATCATGACGCCATACCCGACGGAATTTACCAGATAAAGAACGGACAAGTTAGAGTTCCTAATTCCACAGAAACAAGCGACGCACGCAATGAGTCAAACGGAAACTATCAGCGATTAACCGAAGTACTGAGAAATACGAAACTTAGTCACCTCGAACCACATGTGAAGGATGATATCATGAAACTGATTGCGGTTTACCAGGAAGTCTTTTCACTGCCCCACGAGCCCCTTCCATGCACCAATCTAACGGAGCATGAGATCATATTGAACTCAGGCAAGAATATTAATTTACGTTCACACAAACTACTACAAAAACATCACGAGTTCTCTTTAGAAGAAACACAGGAATTATTGAAGAAAGGGATTATTAGGCATTTGCAATCTCCTTTCAATTCACCACTCTGGATTGTACCTGAAAAAGGGAATAAACTTCGAATGGTCATTGACTATCGACAAATTAACAAAGAAACCGATCAAGCCGCCTACATAGTTCCTTTGATAGATGATATATTAGACCAACTCGGTAAAGCCAGATTCTTCTCAGCATTCGACATGAGTGCTGGCTTTCACCAAATTCCTATGGAGGAAGGAAGTAAAAAGTATACAGCATTCTCAACTACTCAGGGACACTTCGAATATAAAAGAATGTCTTTCGGTCTAAAGAACGCCCCCGCTACATTCCAACGAAGAGCACAACAGAAATTTTAAAATTAGTATTACAAAGAGTAAAAGAGTTAGGACTCCGACTAGAGCCCACAAAATGCGAGTACTTAGAGCTCGAATTGGAATACTTAGGTCACCTAATTACAGCCGATGGAGTGAAACCTAACCCAGCAAAGATTGAGGCAATTAAAAATTTCAAGAACTTGAAAACAGTAAAGGAAGTACAAAGCTTCTTAGGCCTTGCAGGATACTATCGCAAATTTATTTTAAAAATTTCCAGTATTGCAAGACCTTTAACTCGTTTCACTCAGAAGGAAATGATTTTCGACTGAACACCGGACTGTGAGAAAGCATTCTATGATTTGCGTCATGCTTCGACAACAGCTCCTAAGTTAAGATTCCCAAACTTTTAGGAACAGTTTATTCTAACCACTGATGCCTCCAATCATGGCTTGGGCGCTGTACTCTCTCAAAATGGTCACCCCTGCCTTTTCATTTCCCGTACGTTAAACAAAGCTGAAGAAAACTATATTACTTCAGAAAAGGAACTGTTAGCGATAGTTTGAAACATGAAAAGGCTACGCCAATACCTTCTCGGCAAAACCTTAAAGATACAAACGGACCACAAAGCATTAGTATGGTTTCACAACGTCAAGGATCCAAGTTCGAGACTCCTACGGTGGAGACTACGCATGGAGGAATATAAATATGAAATCGAATACGTCAAGGGTAATGAGAATAAGGTTGCTGATTGTTTATCACGTCTTTTCCCATTAACTCTCGACGATTGCATAAAGGACGCAGGCATTACTGACGAACAGCTAACACAAGAAGAAACACCTCGAATCGAAATGACAAAGGATATACGATCTTGCAGCTGATAGAATGATAGGATGATAGAATACATCTTAACGATGTATGCAGAAGAAAACTTTCATCTATGTTTTAATAACATTAGAGAACTCACTAAAGAAGAACGAAAATCCATAATGGAAGAAGCTCACAAAGGACATCTCGGAGAACATAAGACATTGGATCAAACCCGAAAATTAGGTCATTGGGTTGGACTAGACAAAGATGTTATCGAATATGTGAAAAAATGTCCGATATGCCAGTCACAAAAAACAACGCGTATCCGAAATCAGGCTGAAAGTATAATTCCCGAAGTCCCACTGAAACCAAATGACAAAATAGCATTAGACATTTATGGTCCTTTACCTACAACCAAGAAAGGAAATATATAATACTATAAGGACTATTCTCACAGACCAAGGAACAAACTTCATTTCAGAACTAATGCAAGAGTTTGAAAACTCAATGAAAATAAAGCACATCAAAACAACTGCATTTCATCCGCAATCCAACGGAAACATTGGACGGATGCACTCCAGTCTAACGAACTTAATTAAAACTTCTTGTAACGAAAACAACAATGAATGGGACGAGAATATGAAGTATATAAATTTCGTTATAAACAGCATGGTAAATGAAACTAATGGATTCTCTCCATACGAGTTAACTTTTGGCAGAGAACCAAACCTCCCATCAACAATACCAAATTCCCCAAACTTAACTATGAAAGAAGTCATATCAAAATGGAAAAGGAAACATGACGAGAATATCAAACGTGCCAGACAGAAAATTGAAATTGAGATTAAAAAGACAAAAAAGAGGATAGACAGTAACATAGTTCGAAAACATCCAATATACAAACAGGGACAAATGATTAAATTATTAAACAACAGCAAACGAAACAAATTAGACCCCAGCTGGAAAGGCCTCTATAAAATCGTGACAGTATTAGACAACAATAATCTTGAAATTAAAATCGGCAACAAATTAGTCAGAGTCCATCTTGATAATACAATGCCTTTTGTTTTACATGAGGACCCTGATCCTACTCCTGGCACTATTCATGATGACAACAACTAATTTTACTGCAAAACCAATGCAAGGAAACGTATTCATAGAAGAAATTGCGAGGATACACATGTACCATGATACTTGGAAACTCATAATTGGAATAAACATGACTTCGACCACAAGCAGAATCGCTACTATCAGTAAAACCATCAGTTTAATTGAAACAGCATGCAATAGCAAGTGCACGCCACAACAAGAAATAAAACTCTTAGAAAATCGTTTCAACCGTCTATTACAAAAGGAAAACATGTTAAAAAAGCTTTTCGGTAAACAAAGAACTAAAAGGGGACTCATAAACTTTATCGGTGATATATAAAAAACTCTATTCGGAACATTATCTAACAAACTGAAATTAACAATGAATTCGACAAAATATATAGCGATGATAAACAACTAGTCGAAGTAATGACAAACCACACCAAGATCCTTAAATTAATCTTAGACTCATCATCTACTAATGCCACAATGACTAAAGAAGAAAAAGATTTGGCCAGGGATATGGCTAACAATGTTAACAGGAATGCACGGGATAGTTATATAAATTACAAATTGTTCACAGCCGCAATAATGATCGACGAAACAACTGAAGACATGAACACAGCTATAGATGCCATAGTAGATGGTAAACGCGGCATCTCTCACCCTCAGATCCTAACGCCAGCAATCTTGAAACAAACTATACAAGATTTTGAATATTCTCATAAGACAAGATACCACTTTGATAATGACGAAGAGAATTATCAGCATTTGCTCGACATTAGCGAAATAAAAGTAGCTATTATCAAAGGACTATTTACCTATATTATACAAATACCTGCCCTATAAAAAGTTGAAGGATCCCTCCAACACATTATTCCGATTCCAGAAGAAATTCTCAACAACCACATGTCCCTAATCCCTGACCATGCCTATATAATCAAATACAAAGACTCGTATATCCCGACGGACCTACAAACGATACAACGTTGTAAAGAAATCGACAAATATAGAATTTGCAGAAGAAACCAACCAAATATTATGATGTACGACACCAATACTTGCGAAGCCAGTACACTAAAGCATAAAGAAAACACTAGATGTAACCACTCTTCATACCTGCTACATACTGAAACCTTTATACCCTTACAAACCGGATACATTGTAATACATACGAAAAAATTCAATTTGGATATATTATGTGAAAGTGATTTGAAAACATTAGCGATCGATGTAGCCACCATAATAACCAGTAGTAACTGTAAATTATGCAACAACCACGATAAATTGGAATTAAATTGAGATACATCGTGTTATACACAAACTTGGTTTAATGTAACTTACGATGCAAATTTTAATGTTAACGACGTCAGTCACTTAAAAACAAAATTATTACAACTGCCCAAGCAAATTAATAATAACGAACTTTGCCAAGCACGAATCAGCTTGGATGACACAGAAAATATTCTCTCCAATAAAGCCAAAGACAGGCGCCTCCGTACTTGCAAAGAAACTAGCCTAGAATACTTACAGTATGCAGGATATATAGCACTAGCTTTAGGATGGCTCTATGTACTTCAAAGAATAGGATTATTTAAATGTCTGAAACAATGTATTCCATTAAAATTCTGTTTTATTTGCATAAAAAACAAAGTTGATATACCACATAACGTAGTAACCTACCATGCGAATGTAGACACCGAACCATCGGCCCCTATACTTGAACATAGAAGGGTCAAATTTTAAGGGACTAAAACTAATTTAAAGAGAGGGTTGTTACGCATGCCTATCTTGATACCCCTACCTATAGCATATATAAGCCGACACCGCTCGTAGTTCGAGCGGATCTATCTTCTACCGTGTACGCTACTCCTGTATAAAGAAACGGAATAAATCAGACGATCAGAGTGATTCTGATCATCTTCCGTTTAAAAACCTAACTGTGTGTTTTAAAGCGCAACATACTACTAAAAAATAATTTTTTCGTGATACCCAGAAAATCTTACAAATTTCTGTATTGTCAGTTGTGAATCGAATGAATAAATCGATAATACATCTGTCTTGCATGACGGAAAATTTCCCTAAATGAAAATTACTCTTTTATAAAAAATGAGAAACTTTAACAAAATATAAGTAAAAAATATTAGGAGTACCGTATTTATTCGTCTAAGCTTTCTGTTTGAAAATATGAAACGTGGTAAAACTTGCTCTAAATTAAAATTATTGTTAGAAATTTTACATTACTGTTGCCATTATTAAAAATTATTTCTTGCTTTCTATAAAAAATGTACAACTTTCAAAAAATATAAATCAGATATATCAGGAACATCGTATCTACTCGTGTAGGTTTTCTTGATGAAAACGTAAAATGTGTAGAAAAGGTACACAAATGAAAATTATTCTTAAAATTTTTTTATGCTTTTTCCGTTTGTAAAATTTTATTTTTATTGTTGATAAAAAATGTACAGCTAAAAAAAATATGAATAAAAAATATTAGGAATATCATATCTAGTCGAGTATGTTTTCTCATTTCTGGATGAAAACGTGAATCTTAGAGAAAATTCCCATAATGGAAAATTATACATAGAAACTTTACATTCCTTTTGCGTATCTGCGTATGAAGAATATAAAGATAATACGGAAAGCGTTACAAAATTCCATAATTTTTAATTTTTTCGAACCATAGGCAAGATAATTTTTTCTATAAATTTAAAAAAAAATTTCAAACACAATAAATATTGTTGCATTTATTTACTATGACGGAATAAAGCATTGTATGTATGTACAAAAAACTCGATCTTACGTGGTTAAAGGAAATAATTTTTTTGTCCAAAAACTAGATTAGTATATTCTCACATGGAAATGTGAACCATTTTATATTTATTAAAAGACAAATTTAAATCATTCGGTTTATCTATCTTTTTCAAGTTAAAAAAAATGTTACACTAATCTGTGAATATAGTGATTAGAATAACTGTAGGATTTATTTTTAAAAAAGAACTAAGTATATCACAAAGAATTCTATGCTAAAAGACGAACCGCCAAATACACTTTCTTAAAATTAAGTAGTATCATTTCACTTGTAGAAACAGCTAGTAGTGTTTTACGGACAATCAGTGATATTTGACTGGATCACCTAGTGGAATCCCGTCACTGGTTTAATCAGCGCTTATCACTGATTACTCAGTGCCAGTTAGGCATGAAACTCATTATTCAAGACTTTGGTGCTAATCTTGGCAAGATTAGCTTTTAAAATCCTCACTTTACTCTCACAACAATAAATGAGAGCCCGACTCCAAATAGAATACGATACAATACATCACATCTATATTTAAAGAGACTCGTAATCGTCATTACGTCAATGTGTAGCGTCGCTTTAAGAAAAATCCAAGGAGCCAGGCTCCAATTATTTCTAACACAGTCCCCAGTACACAATAATGGCCGTTGTGACTCGCGAAATGCCAATTCCAAATCGACGACATTAGTGTACCAGCCAACTGGAGGTTTATGCCTTTGTCGAGTGGAGCGCTGCATGATTGGTCGAGTCTATCATTTGGCTTAACTGGTATATTCAGTGACACTTTTTTAGTTGAGTCACTTACTGCGTCACCCAGTCAAGGTCGGCAAACCCTTGGTTCACCAAAAATAATTAAAAATACTGATCAAGCCATTGACAATTTCACTGGTTTAATTTAAAAGAGCATTGAAAAGTTTCTCTACAGATTCTCTAAATCGTTGAACCAGTGAAACCAACATTGTTTGAAACAATATCCTGTTGTCTTACGGGGGGAAACAGTGTGATTCTGAAGTTTCACTTGTGAAAAAAGATCAGACATTAAGAAAATCAGAGAATATTGTCACTGAAATAAGATATATATGTAGAATACATCATGGTGTCATCTATAGCAATGCCTAATCCCTCCCAATCCCTCCAACGCCCTTGGGATCCAGGTTGCTTTTCTCAAGTTAAGTAACCTTCAAATAAAAATAAAATCGTGTATTCTATAAAATTATCAGGTCCCAGAACATTGACAATTATATTTACAAAGTTCTATTCCGTGAATATAATTAATACGGAGTGAAATTCTTAATCACTAAGCTCAATTCACTTGCATCATTGGTGTTGGAATTTTGTGATGATACGTAACGTATTTTCACGACGTGAATAGTACTAATTTTTGCTGTCGCGTATTTTTAGTGCGGAGAATCTGAAAATATGAAAATTTACTGGGACCTTGATATAATGAATAAAACATCACAGGAAAGGATCCAGAAACTCCTAAAGTCGAATTCGAGGTTTGGTTACTTGAATTTCCTATGAGAGTTTCACACCCCGTTAGTACAGCAGTAAACTGCCGCTTGGGCATGTTGATCATTTTATATTTATGGCAATACTTATTTCACTCATTTGAATCATTCCAGAGATTCACAGGTGAACAAGTAGAAGAAATAGATAAAATTAGAACATATTTTCACCAATATTAGAAAATGTGTATAAAATATTATAACCAATAGAAAAAGTGTTATTCTTTTGGTCAAATGTTACCCTATAAAAATAAATTTGACTCTAAATAACTTTTCCAAACATTATGCTTAGTTTTTATAGATCATTCTCCGGATTTGCATTCATTTAAGCATTTATGTTTCTCACATTAGACAAAATCTAACAACCTAATTCTCTTTTAAAACTTTTTTCTAAATGGAAAAGTAATACCACAAACACTCTATAAATTTTTGACTGACGATGTGAAAATATTTTTATCAAAAAGTTTCAAACCTGAGTTGCTTACAAATTTTGTTTGAATAAATTTTACTTTCAATATGCTTGCAAATTGGTGTTATTAGAAGACTTTTTTTGAAATAATTTTTACTGTACATTTTGTCTACGCTGTGGAAGAATAATGTTAGAGAAACTAGATCCAATTTTAGGAGTGACGATAAAAAATTAGTTTTTGTCTTAAATTATTCTCTACACCATAATGTTGTTCTACATAGTTTTTCATTAGCTGGCTTCAGTGTCATTCAGAAGATGTATAACCATTGCAATGCTTACTTTAAAGACGGACAAGACTAAATTTACTTCGAATCTTTCAATAGCTTTTATTTTTCATTTTTCATACACCGAGAATTATAAACTTTTAAAATCCCTCATCCCTGCCCCAAGTTGCAGTTTGCTCAATTAGTTTTCATTACTAATCTTCGTTTCCAGTCTCAAAACAAAAAACGAATTATTAAAGCAGCCCCTCCCCCACCAAGTCGTAAAAAGGGAGGAGTTGGGGGCAGGGATGAAGGATTTTAAAAGTTTATAATTCTCGGTGTATGTAAAAATAAAAAATACAAGCTATTGAAAGATTCGAAGTAAATTTAGTCTTGTCCGTCTTTAAAGTAAGTGTTGCAATGGTTATACATCTTCTGAACGACACTGAAGCCAGCTAATGACAAAATATGTAGAACAACATTATGGTGTAGAGAATCACTTAAGGCAAAAACTAATTTTTTATCATCACTCCTAAAATTGGTAGTATTATTTTTCCATTCACAAAAAAGTTTTAAAACAGAATTAGGTTGTTAGATTTTGTCTAATGTGAGAAACATAACTGCTTAAATGAATGCAAATCCGGAGAATGATCTATAAAAATTAAGCATAATGTTTGGAAAAGTTGTTTAGAGTCAAATTTATTTTTATAGGGTGACATTTGACCAAAAGAATAACACTTTTTCTATTGATTATAATATAGTCTACACATTTTCTTATATTAGTGAAAATATGTTCTAATTTTATCTATTTCTGCTACGTGTTCACCTGTGAATCTCTGGAATGATTCAAATGCGTAAAATAAGTATTGCCATAAATATAAAATGATCCACATGCCCAAGCGGCAGTATACTACTGTACTAACGGGGTGTGAAACTCTCATAGGAAATTCAAGTAACTAAATCTCGAATTCGACTTTAGGAGTTCCTGGATCCTTTCCTGTGATGTTTTATTCATTATATCAAGGTCCCAGTAAATTTTCATGTTTTCAGATTCTCCGCACTAAAAATACACGACAGCAAAAGTTAGTACCATTCACGACGTGAAAATACGTTACGTATCATCACAAATTCCAGCACCAATGATACAAGTGAATTGAGCATTTAGTGATCAAGAATTTCCCTTCGTATTAATTATATTCACGGAATAGAACTTTGTAATTATAATTGTCAATGTTCTGCGACCTGATAACTTTATAGAATACACGATTTTATTTTTATTTGAAGGTAACTTAACTTGAGAAAAGCAACCTGGATCCCAAGGGGGTTGGAGGGATTGGGAGGGATTAGGTCTTGCTATAGATGGCACAATGATGTATTCTACATATATATATATCTTATTTCAGTGACAATATTCTCTGATTTTCTTAATGTCTGATCTTTTTTCACCAGTGAAACTCCAGAATCTCACTGTTTCCCCCCGTAAAACAGCAGGATATTGTTTCAAACAATGTCGGTTTCACTGGTTCAACGATTTACAGAATTTGTAGAGAAACTCTTCAATGCTCTTTTAAATTAAACCAGTGCCATTGTCAATAGCTTGATCAGTATTTTTAATTACACAGCCACACAAAAAAAAGTGTGCGGATCTGGTAACAAGACACACGTATTCATATGGATTTTGGGGCGCTAAATTCAAATTCGGTATCAAAATTCACCCATCACGTCATGGTTCAGCCATAAACTCAAAATATGACGAAAAATCATGCACTGAGGCAAATACATTTCAAGATAATGCCAGTGATGCAAATTTTCACTTCAAAACATGTCGACAACTGTGAAGGATCAACCCTTGCCTGGTATCAACTTATTTAACATAACTTTACCCAACAGAACCTGACCTCACCTAACCTGAATTAACAGAAATTTATTGAATTACACGTAAAGATCTGGAAGCATATTTTCCCAGTAGCAAATGTGTGCTACATCAAATGGGTCAACTCGAGCCTAACCTAGAAATAAATCTAACCTAGCCTAACCTAACCTCACGAAACACAATTAAACTGATTGTGTTGTCCCGTTGTGTTTGCGGTACCGTATGAATCAGCTTGGGCTTAACCTGCAAAGAGGTCAAAACCTATCCTAACCTAACAAAACCTGACCTAATCTAACTTAACTTTACGTAACACAATTAAACTCATTGTGTTGTCCCATTGTGATTGCGGTACCGTTTCATTCAGCTTCGGCTTAACCTACATAGAGGTTTAACCTATACTAACCTAACAAAACCTGACCTAACCTAACCTAGCCGAATGAAATTCAACCACACGTGTAGCTATGTAAGCGTACGGTTCTCAGTCTTAAATGTGTGCTATATTTAATAGGTTAACTCGATCTTAACCTACAAATGAATCTAACTTAACAGAACCTAACGAAATTTTGCTTAACGCAACACAACTTAACTTATGTTTGCTCGTTGTAACACAATAAAATTCATTTCATTGTACTACCGGTGGTTAAAAATTTAGACGCACATTATTCATTTGAAGAAACTTAGAACTTCAAGTAGAATTGACCCCATTTCAATTAACCTGACAATGTTTGTATCAATTAAAATGTAGGAATGTAACTTAAACATGCAAATGAATAAAAGTTTTATTCAAAATTTTTTTCTCTCTGATTTTCTTAAACTTAAGGGATATATTTATACTATCTTTCGTGTTTACATTTTATCTTGCTTTTTATCATAATTAAATTGAATTATAGACCTACTTCAGTCTATTTTCTGCCTGCTATAACGTGTCCTTTTTTCTTCGAAGGAACGATGCAAAGGGTTACGCTTACGTTTAAGACCTACATTCGTTTCCCTTTTCAACATCCAGCAAAAATCAGCCATCATGACCTTGTCCCATCTACCCTGATATCGTTGTTCCATCACTTTTATGTCTTGATGAAAACGTTCCTCTTGTTCTTCGCTGAAATCACCAACATTTTCTGGAAACTTATCCAGATGGGAATCTAGAAAGTGAAGTTTTAAATTCATCAAGCAGCCTAACTTTTTGTAGTTTCTTATCTTTTTCACAACAATATTCTCGTAGTCTGGACTTTTTTTGTTACCGAGGAAATTTGCGTTCACTGCTTTAAAACTTTCCCCAGCGTCCATTTCAATTTTCGTCATGTGACTCACGAAATTAGTATCTCTTGTCAATATTCGAATCTGTGGTCCATCAAAGACTCCATCTTTCAATTTAGCGTCTGAAACATTAGAGAATTTAAGGGATATATACTTATAGCATTGTCCATCTTTGTCTAACGCCTTGACAAATTGCTTCATGAGCCCAAGCTTTATGTGGAGGGGTGGTAGTAAAATTTTTTCTGGATTAACGAGGCTTTGGTTGATGATCTTATGAGAACTATTTTCTGTTCGATCACTGGTTTCACTACCGTATCCATGACGTTGACTTTCAGCTTCCATTCTATCATCTTCTAAAGCGCTTAAATCAGTCTGGCGTGCATTTTTATTGATTTCAATTGCTCCTGTGATTGTGCACACATTAATGTACGAATCGTTATTTTTATTTTTGGCGTTGAACCCTTTGACGGAATTCATGCAAAAGTAACAGTCCTTCGCAATAACAGGTTTTTTCCATGTGATTGGTGTAGATTACTTGCGGTACTTTTCGTTGTTTGAATTTTTCAGACGATACAACATAAGTCTGCAGGAATTGCAACTGACGTGAGGAACCCATTTTGTTTCTTGGTGCAGCAATTTACGGTGAAAACACTTTTCGTAAAGACTTTTCACTTTTCACTCTGAGCTATTCTTGCAGGCATGCGATTGAGAAATGCTCGCAGTTTTTTTCCTTGTAGCATGAGACTCTACACCAACCAAGTGATCCATTGATGAAGAGCTACGGTTGCATGATGACGACGTTGGAGAGCCCGCTTTCCCACCCTGACCAGACGCCGATACTGGGGTTTTTCCCTGCATCGTAATACACTTTTTACCTGTGTCTGTCATGACGGCATGAACGCCGTTTACCCAGGGACTCAGCCAATGTGGATCCGTTGCCCACCGTCACCACGTGGAGGTGCCCTGGTTACAGACACAGGCGAGTAATGCTAGCAACAAGCGGTTACGAAACTTCAGACATATACTGCTATTAATGTCAAAATATGAAAGTACGCAAGAACAGGGTTGCCAGCGTAATCGGTCTGGTTAGGTCAGGTTTTGCTCGGTTAGGATAGGTTAAACCTCTATGTAGGTTAAGCGGAAGCTGAATGAAACGGTACCGCAAACACAACGGGACAACAAAATCAGTTTAATTATGTTTCGTGAGGTTAGGTTAGGTTAGACTAGGTTAGATTTATTTCTAGGTTAGGCTCGAGTTGACCCATTCGATGTAGCACACATTTGCTACTGGGAAAATATGCTTCCAGAGCTTTAAGTGTAGTTCAGTATACTTATGTTAATTCAGGTTAGGTCAGGCCAGGTTCTGTTGGGTAAAGTTATATTAAATAAATTGATACCAGGCAAGGGTTGATCCTTCACAGTTGTCGACATGCTTTTGAAGTGAAAATTTACATCACTGGCATTATTTTGGAATTTATTTGCCTCAGTGCATGATTTTTCGTCATTTTTTGAGGTTATGGCTGAACCATGACGTGATGGGTGATTTTTGATACCGAATTTGAATTCAGTGCCCCAAAATCCATAGGAATACGTGTGTCTTGTTACCAGATCCGCACACTTTTTTTTGTGTGGCTCTGTGATTGTAAGTGACTCAACTAAAAAAGTGTCACTGAATATACCAGTTAAGCCAAATGATAGACTCGACCAATCATGCAGCGCACCACTCGACAAAAGGATGAACCTCCAGTTGGCTGGTACGCTAATGTCGTCTATTTGGACTTGGCATTTCTCGAGTCACAACGGCCATTATTGTGTACTGGAGACTGTGTTGGAAATAATTGGAGCCTGGCTCCTTGGATTTTTCTTAAAGCAATTTTTCTTAAGTAATAAATATGTACATAATATATTTAACTTAAAAATGTTATTGTATTTTTTTCTGGATAATGTAAGTTTTTCAACTTACCAGAAAAAAGCAATATAAAATAAAACTCGAAAATGATTTTTTTAAATTATGAAACTCAATTAAGTGAAATAGGGCTACGTTGTTTTTGTTTTAAAAATCGAGCAAGATAAATACCCATCTTAAAATATCAAATAACAATATCAAGTCATGAGCAATCATTAAACAAATAAATATTAATCAAAGTTGGACAAAATTGCATTTAATTCAACTGTAAATATTTATGAAAATATCAGAAAAATATTTGTCTTGAATTAAACATACAGTTCGCTTAACATAATTTTCTTTATTCAACCAAGATATACTTTCAAATCAAGGAAATCATGTCCAATTAAAGAAAGATCTGTATTCAAACAAAGAATTATTGCTTTGAACTAAAGAAATGTCTTTGAATCAAATAATACTGCGGCTAAAGGTACTGAAATTTCAGTACAAATAGGTGGATTTTTTGGTACAAATGGAGGTGCAAAAGGATCTACTTCAATAAAATTTTGATTTAACCGATTTATTCAGTAGGGCGGGGTTTAAAGTGGCCAAGGTTTATTTTTCATAACACTGCGCCTAAATTAAATGAGGCATTTCCTTGGCTTTTGCATAAACAAATATATATATACATTAAAGTTCCACATTTTATAATATGTGGCAGGTTTCCCCGCGGCACTTTTAACCCCACTCTACCCTACTTGAAGACACTTCCATCAAATAAACTTGTTTCCTAATGAAAGCTAGTAAATATATTACTTTAATTCACAGAACTTTTCTTTGCATAGAAGGATATTTTTTCCGATTTTTGATAATGACATTTTTGTTTTTAGTCTTTTTAAAGCTTAAGAGTAATCTTTCATACACTTTTAACATTATTCACATAACCTATGGTACACGCGTTTAGTCTCCTAAACTAAAGGTCAAGTTCGTTAGCCAGCCATTTTGGCTATAAATTCAAAAAGTGGGCACATTTTGAATATTTTGGAGACCTCTTTTTTAAAATTTCCAAAATTCTCTGTACGGTTATTCATAGTATTCAAAAATTTGAACAATTTATCCTAATGTCTTTTTGCAAAAAATCAAAAATTACCAGAGTTTTAGCATTTTCAAAATCCGAAAAAACAAACTAAAATGAACATTTTAAGCCAAACAACGCATGATACGAAAAAAATTCACAAGAGAAGAAAAACGTTGCCTTTTAAAAGCCCTACAAGATTATGATAACAACTTTTTTAATTTGGTCGAAAAGTTGAACATTCTAAATTTGATCGTACCAAAAATAATGAAAAATCTATAAATTCCATTTTTTGGTCAAACTATACGATACGATACGAAAAAATTAAGAAGCTCAAATTGCGAGCCCTAGAAAGAACTACAAATGTATAATGAATCACTTTTCGACACAAGCAACGAAAAAAAACGAGACAAAACCTGTTCATCCAAAAAAGAGCTATAATTTTTAATGAGACACGTAGTTTTTTCTTTTGTCGAAAAAATAACATTCAAAATAAAAATATTAAATTTTTTTTGAAAAAACGACACAAGGTATGAACTAAAATAAACAGACAAAAGTTGTTCGCCTAAAAAGATCTATTAATTTATTATTAATCATTTTTCGATATGCTGATTAAATTTTCTTTAAATCGTAAAACATAAGATTGAAAATAAAAAATTAAATTTTTGGCAAAAGCACAGAAAAGACGAAAGAGGACAGGGCAGATTCTCGGTGGTGCCAAAGTTGACTGGCCGGCTGTCAAATATGCCAAAAATTCGAGTGAAGAAACGTCATTCTAGTACTCTCGAAACTTATTAGGAATGATTGTTCGAAGACTAAGAACTAAAAAAAAATTGTCTGGAAGCTCCTAAGTGGTGCCAAAGTTGAGTGGCAGGCTGTCAAAAGTTTCAAAGATTCGAGTGAAAAAATGTCATTTTAGTACTCTTGAAACCCTTGGGAATGATTGTTTGAATGTTGAGCACTAACCAAAAATTTGACTAGTAGCTCCTGAGTGGTGCCAAAGTTGACTGACAGGCTGTCAAAAATTTCAAAAATTCGAGTGAAAAAACATAATTTTAGTATTCTTGAAAGCCATTGGGAATGACATGTTTAACAGCATGCCAGTCAACTTTGGCACCACTCGGGAGCTGCCAGTCAAACTGTTTGTTAGTTTTTTGCACGTAAACAATAATCCCTAATGGGTTTCAAGAGTACTAAAATGACGTTTTTTCACTCGAATTTTTGACATATTTGACAGCCTGCCAGTCAACATTGGCACCACCGAGAAGCTGCCAGTCAAACTTATTGTTAGTTCTTAGCATTCAAACAATCATTTCCAATAGGTTTTGAAAATACTAAAATGACGTTTTTTCACTCGAATGTTTGACCAGTTTAACGATAAATTGTTGCAAAATACACCAACAGCTGTTAGTATCGACATATAGAAAAGGACCGGTAATACTTTGAGGAGAACTGAAATGGGCTCTGGAGAGAGAAAAAACACATGAGACGTAGACCTGTCTTTATCTATTTCAGGACTCTGTCCAGTGAATTGGTGGCCCCGGGTATTGCCTGAATATTCTGCACGATTAATTAAAAAAAAAAGATAAACAATACATTAGAAATTTGCAGTTATAATAAATTGAATTTTAAAGAACATTTATGTAAAATAACCTGTTTCAGATAGATTATTTTAAAAACATGGTAACCTTCAATTCTTCTTGAAATTCATATTTTCAGGTTTTGTTTTTGTTGTAATATAAACGTCTTGACAACGCCCATAAAATACACAGGCTGCCACCATTTTTTATATTTGTTTACAATAAATTATAATTAAATAAATTATAAATAAATCAATTCTGAAAAGTGCAATAAACGTCACATTATTAGGGCACATTATTATTATTATTATAATAAAACTAAAAATGTTATCGCGCGCGAGCACGATAAAAAAGTTCGAGTATACCTAGAGTATACGTTGTCTCATTTCAGTATATTTTCCACAGATTTAGGGAAATGTGTGTCCAGGTGGATTCTAGGCCCCCCGGCCCCCCTCGTGAACAAGCGTGGAATTTAGCCATACCCCCCCCCCTCATAAAGTGTCCACGTGGTATATGAATGGCCCCTATGCAGATGCGCAGTAGATTTTATTTAATCGTAAAAAACATGATAAATACAATTTGCTCTTTATTTTGCAAATTTTCAATAAGCAATCCAAGGCAGAGTTACATAAAAAATGTATTATTATTGCTATAAAAGTGTTGTGTATAATGTAGAAAAGTTGACATGTTGGACATAATCGAGTGCGAAGCACGAGATACGTGATGAGAATGTCTTCGTTAAAGCCGAAAGAGCTTTAACAAACGAGAGTTCAAAATCACATAATTACAGTTGTCGGTCCGTTGACCTTTAATTTTAAAAGGTCTGTGCACGAATGCGGGAGAAATGCAAAGACCAAGCGCGGAGTGCCATTGCCATCAGTCGCGTAGCGCGAGGTAAATACATAATCGAGCGCGAAGCGCGAGATGAACATATTATCGAGCGCGAAGCGCGAGATACAACAGTCGTGGGCCCTTTGCGGCGCGCGATGAGAATGTGCCTGCGTAGCGAGCAGATTTTCTACAATGCAAAAGATGAGAAACGTATTGTTTGTTTTTCATAACCAACAAAATTTTCACCAAAGTTAATTCCTTATATTTGAAAAGTCTACGAATATATTTAGGGTTTAGAATCCATCTCTTTTGTTTTAAAATTCTACTGTTTAGTGAAAAACATTTTTCTGAAAATTATATTATATTATGAAAAATCGACTGTTTGGTTAAAGAGCCATCTTTTTTAGTCGAAAATTCAAATGATTTCTTGAATAGAGAATTAATCTTTTTCGGTTGGACATTTTTCTGTCGCGGTAGAAAAGTCATCTTTTTTGCTTGAAACTTCAAGAGCTTGGTAAAAGATGAATCTTTTTTCTTGAAAATTCGTATTTTTTTCTTGAAACTTCAACCATTTGGTTTTGCGTGCAACTATTTCGTTCAAAATTAATTGCATTGGATTGAAAAT
Source organism: Belonocnema kinseyi (assembly GCF_010883055.1). Lineage (NCBI taxonomy): Eukaryota > Metazoa > Arthropoda > Insecta > Hymenoptera > Cynipidae > Belonocnema > Belonocnema kinseyi. The sequence goes on along the minus strand of NC_046661.1, from coordinate 31,442,758 downwards.
CCAATATTTGGTGGAAAATTGATCTCTTTTGTTTAAAAATTCAACTTTACGGTTTAAGAAACTCGTATGTTTCTTAAAACCTTTGCATATTTAGCTACAAAACTCAACTCTTTTGTTGAAAACGCAATTTCGTTTAGCTTGAAATCTTAGGAATACGGTATTAACATTTTATCATTTATAATTCCGAAAGTATTATAATCGTCCGAAATTTCAAACCTTAGTTTTTCAGCGGATCTCAACGTATAATAATACTTTTTAAGATATATAATTTTGTTACCAAAAATTTACAAATAAGACTTGGTGTTTTGGTTTAATTTATCGAAAATACTATTTGAAAAATTCAAATTTTGAGTGATATGATGTAAAACACGAGAATAAGTCTCAAAAAGGAATTTCAGATTTTGAACATTGCTACAAAATTTCTTTTAACAATTTATTTATATGACTTGTCATAATGATCTTATTTATGGAAAATATTATGAAAAAAGTAACAAATTGAAATATTTAACCAAGCGGCATGAGATGCGAAAAACCTTTCCATGCGGGGGAATTGCAGCTTTTAAAAAGTAATGTAAACAATTTCAGATCATTTCTGTGTAGGACTTTTTATTTTGGTTTGATTAATCAAAAAAAGATGTGCAAAAAAAAAAAGAAAATTCAAATTTCGAACCAAACGGCGAATGATACCGAATAAAGTTTCAGGGGGAAATTGCAGCTTTTAAAAACTCCTACAACCTTTTTTTGAACCATTTTTTGAATAGGACTTGCCATTTTGGTTTTATTTATCGAATAACTGATACAACATTTCTAAATTTTTAGAGTAAAAACGGAAATTTCTATTTAAGACTTTCACGCCCCTACCTCCAATAATGGTTTAAAGTTTAAAAGGACTCCAGCTTCCAAGGCATTGCATAATAGCTACTTCTGTTTACCTGCTGTTGAGATAATTTAGTATGCTTGAAATACCTCTTGTATTTCAAAATGTTGTGACATAATATTTTCACCTACCCTTAATTTACCTTTAAATATTTCATGACCTAAAGTACTGAAGAAGGAGAAATAGGTCCTTTAAATTCTCCTCAGCAAAGATATTTTACACACTTTTGCTTATGTTTTCTTGCTGATAGTTTTAAAAAGTTATCACTTGCACTCAAAGATTTCATTTTATGAAGTTCTGATTAGATTAGGGCTTTTTTCAACGATTATAGATTCTTACGACGCCCCATACCCCCATAATCAATCTTCCCGGATTCGCGAAAAAAGGTTCGCGAAATAAGGTTCGTGAAATCTCTTTCATGAAACAAGGTTCGGGAATTGAGGTGCGCGTAATAAAGTAAAAATCAAGTCAGAGGGAGACGGAGTAATACTTTTTTGTTTTCCCGACGAAAAAGATCCGCGACATAAGGAATGGTGCTCTAATGCAGGTAAGATCTTCAATTTTGAACCATTTTTAAGCAAAACTATACGTAAATAAATTCTTAATTTGTTGCGAACATAAGTTGTCCTTGAAATCTTTGAAATCTTCATGAGTTCGTTGAAATCTCTTGAAGTACTAAAAGTCTTTGTGAAATCTTATAATTTATGTGAAACTTTTGGTAATCTTTTCGAACTTTTGTAAAATATTTGAAATCTGAATTTTTTGAAAAATATTTTGAAATGTTTTAAAATTATTATGAAATTTTTGAAATATTTGTGAAAGCTTTCTTTAACCTTTTAATGTTTATTAGTCTTTGTTTCTCAGAGTCTTTAAAATCTTTGAAATCTTTTTAAAGTTTGAAATCTTTGAAATCTGGTGTACTGCATCCTTCTTGAAATGTTTGGAATTCTTGTATTCTTTTGAAATCTGTAAGAAATTTTTATGAATTTTTGAAATCTTTGTGACATCTTTCTGAAATCTTTTGTATTTTGTAAATCTGGTTTACTATATACCCTTCTCAGTCTTTAAAATCTTTAAAAATTTTCTAAGGTTTAAAATTTTTAATAAATGTTCGAAATTTGGTGTACCCGCCTTTTTCAAATCTTTCAAATCTTTGCAATCTTTATAAAACGTTTGAAATCTTTGGGAAATTTTCGTCAAATTTGTAAACTATTTGTGAAATTTTTAATTAATCTTAAATCTTTTTAAATATTCTAAAATAGTTTAAAACCTTTTAAAATCGGTTTAAATATTTTAAAATATTTAAAATCTGGTGTACTGCATCCTTTTTGAAAATTATGGAATATTTATATACTTTTGAAATCTGTATGAAATTGTTATACACTTTTGAAATCTTTGTGACATCTTTCTGAAATCTTTTGTATTTCATAAATCTGGTATACTCTGTACCCCTCTCAGGGTCTTTAAAATCTTTGAAATCTTTCTAAAGTAAAATTTTTTTTTAAATGTTCGAAATCTGGTGCACCCGCCTTTTTCAAATCTTTGAAATCCTTGCAATCCTTATGAAACGTTCGAAGTCTTTGGGAAATTAATGTCACATTTGTAAACTATTTGTGAAATTTGTAATTAATCTTAAATATTAAATCTTTTTAAATATTTTAAAATAATTTGAAACCTTTTAAAATCGGCTTAAATGATTTTAAATCTTTAAATTCTGGTGTAATGCATTCCTTTTTGAAATGTTTGAAATTCTTGTATTCTTTTGAAATTTGTATGAAATTTGTATGAATTTTTGAAATCTTTGTGACATCTTTCTGAAATCTTTTGTATTTAGAAATCATGAAAATATTTTTAATCTGTGTAAAATCTTTTAGATTTTATAAATCTGGTTTATCATACCTGTCACAGTTTTGTAACATGGCGTACACTCAAAAACCGAGTGGTGAAACCCCTGAAAAATCCGTTAGATCTCCATGGCTCATTTTAATTTTTAAACTCAATTAATTTCGAAATTTTCAACTAATAATTTTTATAATTTGTAAGTTGAATACCAAAAAAAACCATTCTATATTAACAAAGACAAAATTAAAAACGTATAGAATTATTTACAATGTTATGGTCTGTTCACAGCGGTCTGTAAAATAATTGGTAAAGTCTGACAAAAGTACCTCGAACTCTCTTTATTTGTTCTGCAATGAGTAAAAGATAAATTATATATTGAAAAACAAAAAACTTGTCAGTAGCAAGTTGTCTTCTAAACGAGAGGTTGCTTTCATAATAGACTAAAACATTCAAATTACTTTTCGAATTTTATTAAAATGACTGTTTTAAAAGAAAACAAATTTAATTCAAGGTTCTCGTGAAAAATTCAATGGAGACTTCTTTTTTGTCTCGAGACCTGCTAGACCTGCTAGTGAACCAATTTTTTTGTCCCTGAGTTTGCTAAGAATGGTATAATTAGGTCCCGTGCATGAAGAAGGTAAACTTTTTTCTCTGCATTTAAAAAAAAAAATTGAACATTTTTTACAATATAAATATAGAGCTTTTTCTAAATTTTGGACCCAAATATTATGACCCACATATTACGACACAAATATTTAGAGCACCTGCTTTTAGGCGACCCATAATTATTTAACGTCATTTAAAGCTTAAATCCCTCATTAAACACGGGGATACCCTGTAGGCCATTGTTCTAGAATCTAGTTCGAACACCCCAAATGTGCATCCTATAGTCCGTTGGCTTTATGGTCTACAACTATGACTATACTAAGTGTGTTGTAAGAAAACATATTGTTGCGGCCAGGCGCCAATTCCTACCTGGCTACCTGGGTACGCCCCCTGCCCCTGAAAAATGGTTCAGTCAATTTTACTCAAATCCACTGCAGCTGCTTAAATGTTTTGGTGCTTAGGAAATTCTGGAAGCTAAAATTTGGCCAGATTTGAAATCTCATTAATTAATTACCTAATTTTGGTTTATTTCTCAAACTATCCCATTTCTCACAATTATGCTTAAATAATTTTGCACGCCAAGTTCAAAAGTATAAATAATCTCATTTCTAACTTAATTTTAAAACTCAATAACAAACAACATGCATTTTTTTATTGCTGAACTAATTTTTTTATGAAAGTTCATTAAAAATACTATTTCAACATATAAAAAGCAGAATATGATGGATTTTCATGGAGTCAAAATAAAAAGTGTGGTTTTTAAAATCTAATTTTAGACATTCTGAAGAGGGACCAAAGCAGAAAATTGCATTTGCTAACGTGTGGACAAAATTTTTGAAACTGATTTAGAACATTTTTCAAATGATTATACTTTCTTTCAAAAGTAATAAGTGTTTATCTTTTTGTAAAAAAATTAATGTTTTTGGTTGAAAAGTCAACTGTTTTAGTAAAAAATCTATTTCGTTTTCTGTTAAAAATATATTCTTTGTGGCTGAAGGCTCATAATTTTAGTACAGAAATAAACTACACAAGATATATTAATTATTCAAACAATTTTAATTTAAAAAATTAAGAGTTGGACTTTTTTTCTACAAGTTAATTTGTTTAGGGACTCAACCAAGAATGTCTACCGGATGACTCGTTTCTATGTAGCTTTTTAAATTTACAAGAACTATTAATTATTTAAACAATTTTAATTTAAACAATTAAGAGTTTGCCCTTTTTTCTACAAGTTAATTTGTTTAGGGACTCAACTAAGAATGTTTACCGGATGACTCTTTTCTATGTTGCTTTACAGATTCAAAAGACTTATTAATTATTCAAACAATTTTAATTTTAAAAATCCACCCGCTCAGCGGGCACATCCTCGTTGCGCGCTGCGTGCGCGGCTCGCAAGTTTGAGCGCGCCTAGTGCGCGCGACTGTTGGTTCGCGCGTTTCGCGCTCGATAATATATATTTATCGCGCGCTCAGCGCTCAATAATATATTTACCTCGCGCTCCGCGCTCAGTATTTATATATTCCTTACACTTGTGCACAGATTTCTTTAAACTAAAGGTCAAAACATCGACAACAGTAATTTGCTGATAGTGACTTCTTTTTTGTTAAAGCTCCTTGGGCTTTAACGAATACATTCTCATCACGTATCTTGTGCTTCGCACTCGAATTTGTATCTCAACTTGTATATCATTTCCATTAATGTATATTATTGCAATTCATAACATGCATTGATATTAAAACAGACGTAGTTTCATTGTGTCTTTAAAAAAATGCCCATTCTTTAAAAAATTTTGTTATTAAACATTTTACTGAAACTTCTGCCGCTTGTTCAAAAACTGAATTTACTCATTTCAAATTTTATTTTTACGATTTAAACGTAGCACATACGGTCGAAACATCAGCCTCACCTTTTTTCAACTCAGCCTCAACCTTTTCAACCCTGCCTCAGTGAACCACACAACTTCGTTTAAGATTTAAGGTTAGTTTCAACTAAGAATGATAACTGGTTAGTGTTATATATTGAGCGATTTGAACAAAAAAATTTTGAAAAAAAGCTGTTATGATTTCTAAGAGAGTTGTCGAGCCTGATTTTTCAATTAGGTTTTCAATTTTTTATAAATAAACAAACAAATATGACGAAAAAATGGCCATTTTATCTATTTGACGTTCACAGTGCTCGTCGATAACAGGAAAAGTGTTGAAATCGCCTAAGTTTCATAAACTAATATTAGCTAAAGATGTTCCAGTATTATATATATTATTAAACAACAAAACTTTAAATAAACAAATTATTTGTTGAAAAAATGTTTTTTTTATGATTTTCCATAATCATACGTTTTTTCTAGTTACATTGCAAGAAATTTTATGAACAATTGCAGTATCAGGCATTTTTCGATATAAAAATTCGTTTTTTTCGATGTACATTTTTTTAAATTCGAAACTTTATGATATTTGCGGCAAAATTAATAATTTGCTTATTAATCGTATGATACTTTAAACAAATTTAATAAACAAATGCATTATTCGGGCGTTTGTCGGCAGAAAAATTCGGTTTTTTCAATGACAGTCTTTTCAGATGGGAACTTGATGGGAATTTCAGTAACAATAATAATAAATTGCTGAATTTTATTATTTCTTTAAACAAATTTGATGAAAAAATGCATTAATCAGGTATTTGTTTATAGAAAAATTCGTTTTTTTTTATGTCGACAGTTTTAATTAGGATACCCGAAAAAAATTCTCTATCAACAAATGCTCAAATAATGCATTTGTTTATTAATTTTTTTTTTAATAAAATTTATCAGCCAATAATGAATATCGCTGAAATCATCATGAACTTCCCAATTAAAAAGGCTGAAATCGAAAAATACGAATTTTTCCGTCCATCAAATGTTTGAACTTATCATGAATGTTGCCGAATTAATTATGAAGATCCCAATTAACAGTCTGATATCGAAACAAAAAAGAATTGTTCCATCGACAGATGCCCCGAAAATGCATTTGTTTCTTAAAGTTGTTCTAAAAAAATCATAAAATTAATCAACAAATGATGAATTCTGCTTAAATTGGCATGAAGAAAAATTTAAAAAAAACGCTCACTTTTTGAATTTTTATCTAAAATGGTTGGCTAACGAACGTGACCTTCATTTGAGAACACTAAAAGAGTATACCTAGAGTTCTGAGCCGGTAATATTACTTTGAGAACGGTAACGAGAATGAGAATATTACCGATAATATAACCGAGAAATAAATTCTCTGAGAATTTATGAGAATCTTAGGATTTATTTTTATTAATAGAAAAGTGCATTTTTTCTTTAACTTTTCGGTTGAATATTCAACTCTTTTTTTCAAAGTTTGTCTTTTTTATTTTAAAATTTACCTGCTTTAGCAGAAATGAAATCTTTTTTTGATAAAAATGCAACTGTTGAAAACTTAACTATTTCGTAGAAAATTTACTTTTTGTTTAAAATTTATATTTTAACTGAAATATTTTCTGGATGAATTTTTCACTTATCAAAAAATTAGTTTTTTATTACAAATTCATCTGTTTTAGTACAAACTAGATATTTTTTGGATAAAAATGCAACTATTTGGTAGAGAATCTAACTATTTTGCTAAAAATTCATCCTTTTTGGTTAAAAAAATTCGTCTTTTTGGATTAAAAAACAATTTTTTTCGTAGAAACTTATTTTTTTGTTACAAAAATTCAATTCTTGATTTTACTGAGTTAAAAGGAATTTTTTACATTCTCATTTCTGAGAATGTAATGTAATCGTCCAAATTTTCGATCTCTGGTTTTTAACGGATCTTTACGTTTCGGCACTCACAGAATCCGAAAATCATAAAATTTCATCGGTCTCTGTATGTATGTCTGTATGTATGGTTACCTGGATGTTGTAGCCACGCTAACTTTTGAAGGATTTGTCCAATCGAGTCTGCATTTGATACACTTCTGAAGTTACCCAACATAAAGGCTAAGTTCGTTAATCAGATATTTCGAACCAAAACTAAAAAATTAGGAGCATTTTCAAAATGTTGAAATTATTTTTTTTTTTAATTTTAAAAATTTTTGTCGAAGTTTCTTATAGATGGGTGAAATACTTGCAAATAATCTAAATAAAAAAGTTTATTTTGATGGAAATTAGAAAAGTTATATACTTTTCAAAAATTTGAAAATTTCTTTCGGATTCAGGGGGTTTTAAAACGTTGACATATGGCAAAAAAGGGGGAGGGGGGTGGGTCAAATTTTACACAAATCTAATACCTTCTCTTGATGAGAATTTAAAAATTAAGAGTTCGCCTTTTTTTCTACAAGTTAATTTGTTTAGGCGCTTAACTAAGAATATCTATCAGATGACTCTTTTCTATGTTGATTTGTAAATTTACAAGATGTATTGATTATTTAAAAAATTTTAATTAAAAAATTAGGTATTTAACTTTATTTCTGCAAGTTAATTTCTTTTTGAAATCAATTAAGAATGTCCATTAGATGACATATAACAATAAGTCGAACATATAACCAATACTATTATTATCTATTGTAATATAATGAAAAGTTGTACGCACCGACATTTTCATGTTTTTTTCGAACTTATATAAAAATTTGTAGTGTTGCACAATAATTTATTCTGCCGGGTTAGACGGTGCCCCTGCCAAATAAAAGTTAATAAACCAAAAATAAAGCACACGTATGAGCTTCTACTTCGGTTTGAAAATTTGTCTGTTTTGGTCTAGGCTGTTCTGCTTTTTTTGTGTTGAACTAGCCTAGGGCGCGCGGGTACGCTTTCGCACTTCGCGCTGGTTTTCGTACGTTTAATGCGTACACTTTAACTAAAATTTTCAAATATTGTAGATACTAAAACTTAAATCTAAAACTGTGATTTAAACTTCTGAGAAATTACAGCCATAAATTGTTAAATGAATTTTTTCGATCTGATTTTAAAGAAGGTTCTCAAAGCACCTACGGCTTTGCCGATTACATTCTCATTACGAAACTTGCGTTTCGCGCTCCATAATTCGCGTCCACTTGAAAAACTTTATCAAGATAATTTGTAAATCTTATTAAAATCTACTAAAAATAACGTTTTAAACTTATGGATCTCTTACAAAATCAAAATTGCATATTTTTGAAAATGATCCAACAAATGTTTCGAAAAACATATATTTTACATCTAGTAGAAATTTGGATTGATATTTCTGAACCTATTAAACATTTTTTTTCCTTTTTTAGAAAATTTTCAAAATGTTGAGAAGCATATAACTTTCCTAATTATCATCTGAAATAAAAATTTTATTTATATAATTTGCACATCTTCTACCCATCTATAAGAAACTTTGACAACAAATTTTTATTTAAAAATTTTTTTTCAAATTTTAAAAATGCTCTAAACTTTTTAATTTTGGTTAGAAGTATTTGTTTAATGAACTTAGCCTTCATTTTGGGAACCTTAAAAAGTGTATCAAAGGTTGACTTGATTGGACAAATCCTTCAAAAGTTAGCATGACTACAACATTACTGAGAGTTCAAATCTCGCCAAATTTTAGCTTCCAGAAATTCAAAACATTAAAGCCTCGGTTCCGTCTCGTTTTCCCGAACCATCCTTCATCAGTATCGTCTCGGTTTTTCCGAGGAATGCGACATATGTGCGCTAGTGGAGCGTACAGCTCGCTGGAACGTTCTTTTGCTACTCTGACGCGCTGATGCGTATTAGCGTTCTTTAATGAATAGTTAAAGTTGAAATATGATTACATATTATGCTTTTTTGTCGATTCCTGATTAATTTGATATCAAACACGACTATGTTTCGATTTTTTCAAAGATTTAAGTTCACTGTATTAGTATTTCATTTTGTTCCAAAGAAAGTTTTATTTTCCTAAGTATAAGAATAGAATATATGAAACAGAAAGGTAAAAAGATAGGTATATTTTCAAGTCGTTTGGAGTTTAGGAAATTTAGCACTAATTTTATTTTTTTTATTTTTTTAAGTACAAGTTCCAAATTTTGTGGCGTCTATTTTCTATGTTTCGTAAATAAAATATATTGCTCGGGATATTTGAAAAATCGAATGTCCCAGGAAAAGAGAAACGATTGAACTGGAGCGCTTTGAAATGTGTATCTTAAGATTCCAGATTAGCAAAGTTGGATTTCAATTTTTTTGGGACTCTTTGAATTGGTCAGCTATTTAGACTTAATTAAATCTGCCAAGCCACATTCGGAGATGTACTCGTTATATAGTTTAAAGACATTCTGAATAGGAGAACAAAATCTAAAAAAAAAAATTAAGTTCAATTCGTGATTTACGATTGACAGAAGAAACGCATAAATCGTTTCAAGTTCTCAATGAAATGCAGTTTGAAGGATGTCAAACTGAATGATGTGAAATCGTTTGATGAAGTCCGATGAATTTTATAATGCAGATTAGGCTCTTTATTATTTAATTGTAGGGAATGGAAAGTGGCTGCAAGTAAATTTGAATAGGAAAATGCAGATAAGTTCGGGACTGTCCACTGTCGCGAACTTGTGAAACCATAAAAATGCTACCTGGGGTGCGTTCCAGGCGACCACCCGGGTGAATTGGTGGGTGAAGTAAAGAAGTGGGCGGAGTTTACTAGGGTGAAGTGGAAGGAGAATGGTAGAATGAACGGTTTCGAGTGTGCGTCGGGTGTATGTTTGGTGAAAGATAGTTGAGGTTACGTTACACAAAAGTTAAAAAAATGCAATAAGAGGATAAGTAGATTTTAATTGCTGCTTTAGTAATGAGGTCATTGTTATTACAAACAGTGATGTGTTCAATAATAGTGGAAAGTGATGAAGATACAAAACTTTAGATGATGAAGATACTAAGAGTTAGTCTACTACTAAACTTGCGATTCCCGCCACTTCTACCCGCCAATTCCACTGTTCACTCACTTCCAACTACCTAGTTTCAGTGGGTGAGTGTTGGGCTTCACTCGGGTGAACCGTTCAGTGGTCACTCGGGTGAAGAGTGGGGGTCACTCGACGGGTGACTATTTCACCCACTGAAACTAGGTGAGTGGAAGTGAGTGAAAAGTGGAATTGGCGGGTAGAAGTGGCGGAAATCGCAAGTTTAGTAGTAGACTAAAATTTAGTATCTTCATCACCTAAAGTTTAGTATCTACATCACTTTCCACTATTATTGAACACATCACTGTTTGTAATAACAATGACCTCATTACTGCAGCAGTAATTAAACTCTTCTTATCCTGTTATTGCATTTTTTTAACTTTTGTGTAACGTAACCTCAACTATCTTTCACCAAACATACACTCGACGTACACTCGAAACCGTTCAGTCATTCTTCCACTTCACCCTAGTAAACTCCGCCCACTTCTTTACTTCACCCACCAATTCACCCGGGTGGTCGCCTGGAACGCACCTCTGCAGGTAGCATTTTTAAGTTGCATTTTAAATTGGGCTTAAAATCAATTTTAGCGCTGTTTTTACTAGTTTACAACAATAAGTGAATACAAAAAATTAATATTTTTCGAAAACCAAGTGTTCAAAGTAGAATTTTCATCGTATTCAGTGAAAAAAAAAACACATTTCCTGTTAAAACTGTGTTAGTCAAGAAAATAATTACTTTGCTGAATCATACAAGTTCCAACACACCATAAGCTAAAATAAACTTTAGTTAATGCATATAGAAAAACTTTTGGTTCAAATTATGCAAAAATATTAATTATAGATGAGCAGAAATTAAATATGAATTCTAACCTAACTTTTAGGTTATAATTTTTTATATAGTAAATATTCCATGTATAAATTAATCAAAATTTATTTTAGGTTCACTTTTATGTCAAGATACGTAAATTGAAGCTTACAATTTGTTTAAACCCATATAATATACCAAAATAACGATCTTTTTGACAAAAACAGTTTTAACATAAATCGTGTTCTTTCGTTGCTTACGATGAAAATTACACATATTTAACACTTAGTTTTCAACAAATCTTAATTGTTTTATCCCCTTAGTAGTTTAAACTATGCGAAATAGTTAAAAAATGGTTGTTAAGCTCAAATTAAAATCAAAATCCTACCTCATGGTTTCGCGAGTTCACAATTGGGCCGCATTGAAAAATATTTGGCGTATTGAAGCGCAGCGGATCCCAATAGTATTCTTACGATTAACCATCGTTTTTAAGTGGATAACGAAATATTCCTTGGTGAATCGTAAAATAATCAATTCTCTGATTCACTGGTACCTCTAACCTATCGTCAGCAATCTGCCATTCCTCTTTAAGATACACATTTCATACGATTTGAAATACAATTAAAACGCGGCCAATCTTTTCTTGTTTCCTGGGTGCGTAAGTACTTGAATCACTTTAAGTACTATATATTTTCAAAGATGTATGAAATTTGTATCTATAGGATGTGCATATTAGATCAATCAGTCATGACACTCATAAACTCATATGGTCATTTCACAGTCGATTTTATAATTGTATATTCATGTATAAAAGTAATACATTTTGAACATAAGAAAGTTTTTCTATACTGCAAAAAAGTATTTATAGAGCCTTCTAGACCTTTTTATTTCCATGTATATAGATTTTACGTACTTTGAAAGATTTAAAAAAATTCATAAAGATATCGAAATGTTTAAATGATTATAAAAACATTTCAAATATTTTATATTATTGCAAATTGCTTAAAAGATTTTAAGAAATTTCAATTATCTTAATAATTTCAAACAATTTCGAAAATTTTCGGAACGATTATTGTACGAATATTTCTAGGAATTCATCAAGTTTTCAATATAACTCAAAAAATTTTTTAAATCTTAAATATTTCAAAAATTTTGCAACTTTTTTTAAAGATTCAAAAACATTACACACAAATATGAAGAACTTACGTAGATTTTATATACTTGAAACGATTTCAAGAAACGCATAAAGATTTCAATCCATTTAAAGGACTACCCGAAAATTTCAAAGGTTTTAATTTGTTCAAATTAATATAACAGATTTCATAAAGATTTCATTAATACTTCAAAGAATTCATGAAGTTTTACAAATTTGTCTAAAAATTTGACAATGATTTCAAGTTAAAAAAAAACTAAAAGATTTCACAAGAATTTCAAGATTTACCACAAATTTTACATCTTTTGAAAGATTAAAAAAAAATTCACAAGGATTTCGAAATATTTAAAGGATTATATATATATTTCAAATATTTTAAACTATTGCAAAATTGTTTACAAGATTTTACGAGATTTCAAATATTCCATTGGTTGTATAAAAATTTCCAAAATGTCGTGATAATAGTACGAATATCTAAAAGAATTCATGAAGTTTTCAAGATATGTAAAAAATTTTTAGAAATATTTCAAAGATTTGCAATTTTTTAAAATAAATTCACAAAGATTCCAACCCATTTCAAGGATTGCACATAAATTTTAAAGATTTTTATGTTTTCAAACTAACACAACAGATTTTATAAAGGTTTCATAAATGTTTCAAAGAATTCACGAGGTTTTTAAGATATTTCTAAACATTTCTCAAAGAAAAATACCGAGACTGAAAGTATGTCTCGTCCCGTTTCGTCTCGTATTTCTGGATTTCTCGCTCCGTGGCAACCCTATAATCAATTGAACTTAAAAAAAATGATATCAGTAATATTGGCTTCAAGGATTTACAAAATAAAATTATTGTTTCTAAATTTTCTAAGAATTGCGGAAGGGAGACGTACGAACAACTCGAGGTTGTGTCAAATTCATTTTAGAGGTGAGGCATTCACAACATATCAAAATGAAAAGCTTGTACGTAGTGCAATTCCCATTCACCATGACCAAAATCACTTTTTGTTGGATTTTGATCCAGCGAAAGCTGCGCGAAAATACGAGGTAAACGATTTCATTCCTGTTTCACACATTTCATTATCTACAATTAATTTATTATTTCTGGAGGATATCCAGGATAAAAATATGAGTGATAGTTCAATGAAAAACAAGAATAAAAATAAAAATAAAGAAAATAATTGTGTTAGTGTGTTGAAAAAAAGTGAAACAAGTGAACACATTAATAGTGACAGTGCGATGAAAAAAAATCATGGAAGTATTGGTGATCAAAACTGGTTGGACTAGATATTTCAAACTTATGAAAAAGAGATTAAAGATGAAAATATTTTAATTGGAAGAATTGGTGCTGTGATAGAATCACAGCAAGCAGCAATGCAAAGAATGCAGCAGGAGATCGAAAATGAAAAACGTAAAAATAGAAATGAAGAGGAATTTAATGCCAACGGATTTTTGGATGATAGAAGCATAACTAATGAGGCCCAAAGAGCAAAGATAAAGTTGCAACTTAGGCCCACTACAAGGACAATGCAAAGTTACTCTGAAGAGGAGATGAATTGGGCCATGGAGCAGCGTTTTTATTCAACATCAGGATATGACAGAATGAGGCAGGATGGCACAATACTAGCCCATAGTCGAACTGTTGAGAAGCGCGTTGCACTAACTCCACTGACAACTGGTTTTATACAACCTGTTTTGCAAAACTTGAAAAAAAAGTTGCAAGAAATGCCAGAATGTGCAAGAAGATGCATTTGAAAGTTCGACGAGATGGACATCATGGAGAAGTTGGAGTACGATTCTTCGAAAGATATCATCGAAGGATTTGAAGATCTTGGACCACTGGGTAGGACTGCAAAACGAGCAAATAAAGTGTTCGGTATAACTTTTAATAGTTTGGACACTTTTAATCTATGGCGGGCACTTGTTTTCTCTGCATTATCGAACAGTGGTGTTAGCGCAAAAGATTTGGTAACTCTGATCAAAATGTGCATCGATGAAGCCACAGAATTTGGTGCGGATGTGCAAATGATTGTATGTGATCAGGGAGGGCCAAATAGATCAGCCTATACACAGCTTGGCGTCACTACAGAGAATCCGTTCTTTTATCACAAGAATACAAGAATCTTTGCCATGCACGATTATTGTCACGCAGTCAAAAATTTAATAAGTGCATGGCAAAGATACAAGGAACTTGTAATCGACGGCACATACGTAGCAATCAGTGACGTATATGACACTTGGGTAGCCGATAAATGTAATAATTTATCTAATACCCTTGGTCATTTAAGCGAGACTCACATGCAGCCTAATAACTTCCAACGCCAAAACGTCAGGATGGCCTTTGAACTTGTGAGTCATAAACTTTCATGTGCCATGAAAGCTGCATTCGTGACAGGAAAAGCTGTCACACGGACGATCAAGAAAACGATCTGGTTCACGGACAGCATGAATGACAATGTGGATGTATGCAACAGTAACAACGTTTATGATGCAAATCCACTGAAAAGGCCTCTTTCTACAAAAAATCCGAAATGCTTTGCATGTTTAGAAAACTTTTTAGAGTGGAGATTAACCATCCGAGTTGATAAGCTTACCCTGTTTTAATGCACTCCTTATGACAGTGAAGGGACTTTTGGAACTTTCCAAAAGTATGATTGCACTTGATCAGCGTTCAAAAATATGGAGAAATTCAAATATGATCGATGCTTGGAAGATCTGCAGAAAGCTCCAGATGCGGAAGGAGACATCAATGATCAACACATAGAGTATCGAGAATATGAAGCATATTATAAAGCTTACAAAATTAATCTGCTTGCCAGGCCTACGGAGAAGTTTCGCAATGTAGCAACATTCAATTTGAAAACGTTTGTTAAGAACTTCGGTAAGAAAAAAGAAACGCCTCATGGATTGAGAAAATCATTAATAGAGGATACTAAACGCGAAATGCATGAAGTGGATCCAGAATGGTATTCGAAAGGTCCTTGTCAGGATCATCGGGAATTTGCAACATATACATTATTCACTGCAAAAATCCACAGACATTGTATCTTAGAGGATAGAGCAGAAAAAGATGATAAAAGTATGAAGAGACAAGCCAAAGCCGCTAAAAAAAGAGAGACTGCCAAGAAACGTGACCATCAGGCAAATAATCAAAAGAGATCTGCCAAAGAAGTGGAAGAAGAACAAATGCACTCGAGGAAAAGGCGAAAACTTAGGATTATGAAGCACGAATAGATAAAGTGTCGTTATGAATAATTCTTTAGAAGATGTTCGAGTGAATTTCAAATTAAACCAACGAGAACTTTAATTTTTTGATTGCGAATTCTCTTGTGTTAAAGCTTCTACGGCTTTAACGAACACATTGTCATCACGTATCTCACGCTCGCTTTTTGTCATTAAAAATGTGAACTTTTCTACATTATGTTGAATTCTATTATATTAAATGTATATTATATTTATTTCTGTACCTGTGCCTGGGGTGTTTATTCAGATATTGAAACATAAAGTACGAATCTCCTTTTTGATGATTATTTTAATATTGGTTTCTTGTTTTGCCTTTAATTTTATTCTTAGCCACCCTGAACAATCTTGATCATTTCAATAAATTTACATTATTACGAGGGTAGTTCAATAAGTCCTTAGAATGAAGTATAAAAACAATTTTTTTTGGGTAAATTTTTTTTTATTTTTCAACATAATCTCCTTGGAGCT
>NC_046661.1:31417037-31426804 GCF_010883055.1 Belonocnema kinseyi | reverse complement strand
CTAGTCGGGAGTGGTGCTGACTGAAAACAGATGATTTGGAGCGATTCGCGCGCCATATGTTGGTCATTCTAAGGACTTATTGAACTACCCTCGTACCATTTTTTTGTTTTTTCCCAAAAGTTCCGTTTTTTAATTTTAATATATTTTATAACCCACGTTTATAATAAAATTGTAGGTAGTTTTTGTTCAAAAAACTTTTGTCTTTTAATTTTGTTCGTCTCTTGTGTGTCCTTTTTCAAAAAAAAATTTTTAACTTTGTATCTTATATTTTACGATTGAAATAGAAGCTGCTCGTCCTATCGAAAAATGATTAATAAAAAATGTATAGATCTTCTTGTGGTAAAAACTTTAGTCTGTTAATTTTAACTGGCAGCTTGATTCGTTTCTCGAAAAATTGAATTTTTAAATTTTGAATATTATTTTTTACGATTAAAACAAAAACGATGTGTTCTATTGAACAAATATCCATGACAAATTTGAATGAGTTTTCGCTATTTTTAGAAGAGCAACTTTTGTCTATTTATTTTTTTCATAGCTTGTGTCGTTTCTCCTAAACTTTAATTTTTTATTTTTAAAGTTTTTTTTTTTTGACTAAAAACAAAAACTACGCCTCCTGTTGAAAAGAGATTAATGACAAATTTGTAGTTCTTTTCAGGGCACGCAATTTTAGTTAATTCATTTTTTGTATCTTTCATAGTTAGAACAAAAAATGGAATTTTTAATTTTGCATTACTTTTTATATGATCAAAATTTAAACTTTGTACTTTTCAACAAAATTCAAAAAATTGTCATGACAATCTTGCATTGTTTGGCTGAAAATGTTCCTTTTGGTTCATTTTTTTGGATTTAGAAAATGTGGATAAATTGTTAGAATTTCCGAGTACTATAAATAGCTGTACATCGAATTTTTAAATATTAAAAAAAAAGTCTGTAAATATTTTGAAATTACGCTCACTTTTTGAATTTTCATCAAAAATACCTGGTTTACGAACTCGTTCTTTTTTGAGGTCTTAAAAATGTGTGCCAAAGCAGAATCCAATCTGATCAATTTTTCGAAAGTTATCATGCCTACACGATATAAACTACAGACTACAGACACATTCGTAAAAATCGTTTTTTCTGACTCAAGGGGTCTCAAAACGTGTAAATTACATGGAAACCGAAAAAGTGAAATTTTACATAAAACCAATACCTTCTCATTAGGATGAGAATGTAAGAAAAAAAACATAAATTTGAATAAAGAGAATATTAAAATCGTATTACGTCTAATCAGCCCCATGCATCGCTCCCACTTTTGTGTTTTCTGCCAATCCGGAGGGGAATTGTCGGTTAAACTAATCCAACAGATGGCGCCACAAAAAGTAGGTCTGTCTTTTTCATTGAATTGCATTAGGAAAAAGCAAAAATAATAAAAAACTTGATGCTGTTTGCAAATAAACAAAAAAAAATATATAAAAAAATAAGAGTAACTAGGGTGAGTGCTCCAGTGGCTTAACAGTCACCAGTGAATGAACACGAATGCGAAAAATATATAAATATAGCCTTTGAAAGTTAATGTCTTTATGAATTTCTATATATTTGAAATCTTGAAGCGATTTTGAATAGTTTAATATACAATTCATTGCAGTAAATTCTTGTACATAATTTAAAAAATTTCTTGAATGTGAAGCATCATCGATTATGGTGAGTGATTTTCAGAAAGTCATCGACCACTATAGCGTACGTGTCTAAGCAACTCCTTGTTTACACTTCTTTTACAAAAAAATTCTTTACCTTTTCTGCATCAAAGTTGTGCTGTTATAGTTGTAAGATATTATTATTCAATTTCCTACAGGGTTTTCTCACAAAAAGTACGTTTTTTTATTAATAAATGAATGTTCACCTACTGGACCTTTAAATTGCCCGTGTTCCAGTGAACGAACGCTGTGTTCATTTATTGGAGCAAAACTGTCACCCCGCAGGTCCAGTAAATGAACAGCAGGTCACGGAGACCTGGCTGTTGTTTCTTTACATATAAATAAGTTTGTTTCAATTAATGTGACTATAAATATCGAAACTATAAATATAAACTATAAATAGTTGTAGTTTAAATGTATATTTTTATAGTTAGAACATCAAAAAAGTACGCACGAACTAAATTAAAGGTAAGGCAACTTTGAGGTTAGAAATTTAATGCTTTTTTTGCATTTAGAAAACGTTTTTTAACTATAAAAAACATTAATTCGTGCTAGGTACTACTGCGTACTAGACAATATATATATTTATAAATGTTTACAGAAGTTCTATTTTTACAACACCGTGATTTATAATTGTATTTGCTAATTTAACCTAAAGCAACATAGTAAGGTGCTGTATTACAAATGTTATGTGTACTAAAAATCGCAATTTTCTATTGTAGTCATTAGATAAGAGTTATCTATTTTTAAACGAAAAGTTGTATTGTTTGTAAGGTTAAAAGAACTGATAGAAATGTTTTAAAAATAAATATTGCAATAAAAAATTAGGAAAAGTTAACCTAGTTCTGTGTTCAACTTTTGTATTCCCTCCTTTCTTTATATCTCAATGTCTTGTGGTTCTTATTGAAATAATATATTTAATGAATTTCTCAACGCTTTCTAATATTTTACATTATTTAATTGCTCATTTTGTAATGTACCCATGTAATTTTATACCTAAATCCTAATTCTAATGTGTAGTGATTATAGTGTTCATTCACTGGTGCTCGACTGTTCATTCATTGGCTCACAGTGTTCATTCACTGGTGTTTTCGTTAATTTTGCACTATTTAATGATTTTTTATAAAGCTTCTTGGTAAACACAAAATTTTTTTATCGGATTATGAAATTGGAACTTTTAAGAATCTATTTTTAAAAGTTTTGTAAGAATAATCGATTATTATAACGTGAAATGGACTAGTTGTAATCAGTGATTTCCTTAAGTGTTCATTCACTGGGTCACTCACCCTATTACTAATTATTTCAAAAAAGAAAGTCATGAAAATATGTAGTTTAATATGAATAAAATTTAATTTTGAGATAAAATTTAAAAGCAGTTCGAAATGCTAGTCACAAAGATATGTGAGAAGTTAACAATAACTATTATTATGAATAATTCTCGTGACAAAATATTCAAATGTAAGGTTTTATCGAAATTTTTATTTTCTTTAATCGTTACAATGACTAAGGATATTCCTAAAAAATATATCTTTGATCATATTTAGTGGAATATAACAACTTACATGTTTATAAACAATTTACATAAAAAATGTACCAATGTTGGCAGTATCACTCGAAATAAGTCGGGTTTTCAATCGTACCAGATTGGAAATTAATCATAAGACTGCATGCTAAGATTCACTCAATACAAAATCTTTTGACAATAACCCACCGACTTGGCCATCAAAGAAAATTTAAATTTGAGAAAACCAGTGCAAAAAAATTTTCTATGCGAAAGGGCAAACATTTTAAATTTGTTTATCTAATTTGTTTACAAGATTTAAATTGTTATATTTTATCAAATATAAATAAATATTCATTATTTTAAGGAATACCTGAAGTCGTTCTGGCCATTGAAGGAAATTATAATTTGAAAAACCTCACATTCTAATATTTTGACACAATAATTGTTTATCACAGTGGTTATTATAAACATTTAAATCATTTTTGTTATTAAATGTCATTCCTACATTAATGGAAAGCACTTTTAGCAAACAAAAATTTTTCACCGATAATGAGACTTTGCTCATACTTTGACTGAATAAAGATTAATAAAAAAATAGAAGAGACAAAATTTCGGAAAGTCAAGATCTATAGAATTTAATGACCCTTAATTTAAAACAGAAAAATTCAGAATCGCAAGAAAATTGAAGGCTCTGGTCATTTTTTAATGAAAAAGGTGCATTTCCTTCAACGGTGCGTCATGAGTACAGTACGTTTGTTTATAGATTTTAATAGCTTATAGTATGTTTATTTCATAAATGAGATTTGCAATAATATAATTAACTATATAATTCAAAATCTCCTTTAAACTTAAACTTTTAAATAAAATTATTAGGGGCTGAATGCAGCGAGAAAAAAGCTTTGAAGATTAAGAAACAAATGAATTATTGAACGGTATAAATGTATATATGATGTTGGGTTCAATTTAAATAAATATATACATTATATTAAATCCATTTTCTCATTGATCATTCGTGTCATTGACTTTTTTCCAATGATTCCCCCAAACATTTTAATTACAATTACCACTACTTTTAAAAAATATTTCCTTCAAAACTTGAAAATTTTAAGATTTTAAAGGAACAAAGATTCTTTACTTTGCAAATTAAGTTGTAGTCTTACATGTTCTAATTATTATTATAATTATATTGGATATTAGTAATAATATTTCATTAAATCTTCTGATCATGTATATGTTTTAAATATTTTTCTCATTGAGGTCTTAAATATTATTAAGGTTTTCATTAGCTACATTAATAATTTCAACAATAAATAATTTTGTATAACTTTAACAAAAAATAAAATCAATAATATGAGCAAAAAAATCACAAAAATATAAAGGACGAACTGCTTTCAAAATGTATCTCAAGTTTTTAATTATTTTTGCTTTTTCTTAATGCAATTCAATGAAAAAGACAGACCTACTTTTTTTGATGCCATCTGTTGGCTTAGTTTGACCGACATTTCCCCTCCAGATCGTAAGAAAACTACTACTTCATACACATACACGGTTGAGGCAGGGGCTGGGTCTAATACACTTAAGGCCATGTGACGAGAGGGTCACGTGACCAAACCTGGTCTTCAATTTTTCTTTCCCAACTTACGTGTAAACCGTGGACATAGGAAACACGGAACTAGGCATTCCATCCTAACTTGGTTCAGCGGGGTTGAATCCACGGGAGGGGGGGAGAATTCCATGAGTGGGGAGAACCGCCATCTTACGATGTGCCATTTGATTATGCGCACGAGAATTTTTGCCGACAAACTGTGCATGAAAATGTGAACATGTGGGCGCTGCCATGTTTGTCGCGGGACATCAAAAGGTGGCGGACCTTCCCCCTCATTGCATCACACCCGCAATGGCATGCCTAGTCCCTTGTTTCCTATATCCATGGTCTAAACGAAATGAGGTATCGCTATGAAAGTTTGGGAAATGAGAGAGGAGGTAATAAAGTCCATGTCTCTGCTTTGTTCCGGTGGAAATTTTGAAAAAAAAATTTTTTGAAGAAAATTCCACTGGAAGCTTTCTTTCCCAACTTACGTCCACGCGGAATGAGATATCGTGTCAAAAATTTGGCACGATAAATAGAAGGCATGCAAGAATGTGTCTCTGGTCCTAAATAATTAGAATAGTGAAAAAAAGTTGTTTTTTTAATTACTATTTTGGAGAAATACCGACCGTGCTATCGTCAAACCCTGGCCTTAATAAGAAATTAATCTGCCATTTGATTTTCTGAATGGCAGGGTGGATAGGCCTGTGAACGGAATACACGGGGAACCACTGGAAAAAAACGAGTCGTAGCTATACCTCCTGGGTGGCATGGAAACGAGCTGGTTATAATAATTTGAACAACATTTTTATTAGGAATAGTTAACCTAATAATAAATTAATCCACCATTATAGAAAAAAACAAAGGGTAAAAAGTGGTCCAGTTAAAAATAATGGGTGTAGTCTCGGAATGCAAACAAATGAAGATCGGTAGGGGTTCCATATATAGTCTGAGATCCGAAGAGGAGAGTGAGCATCCATTTTAGGTCCAGATGATTTGATGATTGATTCTTGTCCAGAATGTTCTACAGATTCCGAATATGTCGGGTGCGCATAGCGAATTCCGGGTCGTTTTGTTGTTATTTGACATTCTATGTGTTTAGATAAAAAATGTCATATCTCTGAAAATTATTAAAGTTTTGAAAATATTTTTCCATATTCATTTAAAGAAGTGTGATATGCACAAATTTTGTTGATAGTCTATGTTGATTTAACTGATAGTTTTCGAGAAAAACAATAAAACATCTTTTTAATGAAAAGCCATTTCTACAGTACCTTTTTTATCATTTCACAATTTTTTTCTGGAATCATATAGAACTAGCTGAGACAAAGATAATTTGTTTTGAAATTTTTTTAATTAGGCTATTGGTTTAGAAAATTCTATTAAGTAGGATGTTTGCGAGTGTGTGCTTGTATGTGAGGTTGCGGTTCAGATTGAAACCTGCAGCTTCCGAGACCCCCCTCGCTGGCTGTCCACTCAATGCCCTTACTAACACTCGTACATACAGACGTGAAAACTTTGTATTTATTTAGAATTTTGTCGAAACTAAACTAATAGCCTAATTGGAAAAAAATCAAAACCAACTGTATTTTCTTAGTTAGTTCTGTCTGATTCCAGAAAAAAATTATTAAATGATAAAAAATGTACTGTAGTTTAGTTTTTTTATTAAAACGCTATTTTCTTGTTTTTCTCGAAAACTATCAATTAAATCAACATACATTATCAACCAAATTTGTGCATATCACACTTCTCTAAATAACTATAGAAAAATATTTTTAAAACTTTAATAATTTTTACAGATATGACATTTTTTATCTAAGCAGATAAAATGTCAAATAACAACAAAACTACCCGGAATTTGCTATGTGCACCCGATATATTTGGAATCAGAAGAACATTCTGCACAAGAATCAATCATCAAATCATCAGGACCTAAAATGGATGCTCAAGTGCTCTTGGATCCCAGACTAATACGAAATGATTGAGTTTTCATTATATCCTTGCCAATCTCCATTTTCTTGCATGCCGAGAGAACCCCCAGCATTTTTACCTGAATTACTTTTTGTTTTTTTTGCGATTGTATTTTTTTAATGGCAGGGGGGAAAAGGGAACATTGAAAATGTGTTTTTGAATTATAATTACTTTATCTCAACCATTAATGGTTCTTCCTTAAATGCTTCTAAACAAATGCTTCGTCCTTAAAAATTCCGCGTGCCTCGTTGCCAGTCTAATGGCGCGCAGCTCGCGAGCTTGAGCACGCCCACAGCGTATTTTTATCAGATCTCGTAGTTCGCTGTGCGAACTATGAGATATGAGTGCGAACTTCGCACTCGCACCAGGTCTACATGGACGCGAACGCATTACTCTGTCTCTTTCTATCTGCGCGTTTTACTGTGAAAGAAAGAGACAGAGTATTACGTTCGACGCCAAATGCAGCCAATAACGCGTCTATGGCGAACTAGTGTCACTAATGGGTTACCCCGCACTTCGCGCTCGGATATTTATTCTTTGCATTCGGAATGCTTAATGTAAACTTTAGCGGAAAAATGTCTTGCAGATGCCAGGTTTTTATGCATCCTCAGTCTGAATTTTCTACCTAATTAAAAGGTACAATATTTTCTTTAGACTTTTAACGTATTTCGCGTCTTTTGGCGTAAAATTGGCATTTTATATGTTTGCATATGCATATTTATTTCGACAAATTGTTTAAAAACGACGACTTCTATCGAAAAATGGTTTGACGCAATTTTGCAGGAATGTTTAAAAGCTGAAATTTACAAATTTTTTAGGAAAATTTTGTGCGAATTTTTAAAAGCTGTAACCCCTTAAGACGTTATCTCGTATCTTGTGTTGTTGGGTTCAAAATTTGAATGATTTAAAATAGTATTTTAGTTAAATGAAACGAAAGTGACAAATTCTATCAAAAAATTGTTCAGAAAAAGTTCTGAGGACTTTCCAAAAGCTGTAATTCATCCATACAACTTTTTTCCGTATGTCCTGTGGTTTTGCCAAAAATTTGCATTTGTAACATTTTGTCCTATTATAATACTTTCGCAAACATAAATTATGAGGATGTAAAAATTATTCCATATTTTAATGAGTGAAGACTTATTTTATGCATTAGAATTGTAATTTTAATTACAAGTTCTTAGTTTTTTTATCGTAAAATTATTTCTATTAGAACGTTTTCTATGTAAATTTCTGAATTCTAATTTAAAATAAAATGTCCTAATTTTTATGGTTTTAATAAAAAATAATTCATCATTGAAGGCTTTTAATTTTAAATTATATAATCTTTATCTGTTAAATGCGATTTATTTTAACTTAGCAAGCGTTCTACATTTAAGAGATCAATTTAATAAATTCTGAAATGATTTTATTTTTATCCTTGCGAAATAATAGCAGAATTTTTATTTAAATACTGCAACGTTACAAGTTATACATTTGTAGAGAAAAGAAAAAGTTTCGAATAATAGTACAAATTTATTACAAGTGTATGGAGTTATTTTGCACATAGAATCGATCAGTGCAGTTTACTTCTAATCTAGGATCAATATTGATTAGATTGTATCAAATTATTCAATAAAAAGTTGCCGCAAGGAATTGAAAATGTAATACATATTTCTTTATCTATTTTAAATAAACATTCATATTATTTAAACTTAATAGACCGGATGTGTGTAATACCTATGCAAAAAATAAATATTTACTTAATTGCAAAATTTGCATTACAATTAATTTATGTGGCGAACCTTTAATATTGTTACTAATTTCACAAATAAAATAAGGATTAGAATTGCAAAAGTATTATAATTTTATAGTAATTTGTTATTTTGTAAATCATATCAGAATCCCTGCTTCTACTTTATCGGTATTTAGAGAAATCTTTGCTAAGACAGGGATTTGCTGCGAGGAACAACGGTTAATATAGATTTAACATCCTACCCTTAGAGCAACGATTTTACCTACAGAGAAAGAAGGAGCAAGGTAGCAAGGCAGCAGCTACGCACCCGACGAAAGTAGTAGCTATATATATTTTCTCCCCACTCCGTCGCCACTTGCCGCATCTGTTATATCTTTGCAACAAAGACTTACAAGTAAGTCTTCAAAAGCCTGTAATTTCAGAAAGCTACAATTAATACTTATACTTGATACTTTAATCGGGTTTTGCAGAAAGTTTGAACCAGATATATAATCTTATTTCTCATAAACTATAGGTCTTCAAAACTAAAATTCGAATGCTCAATAAGGTCGAAATTTTTTGCATCATAATAACATACATTCCCGGTAACAAGTTCATTGAGACGCATAGATTGGCATTAAGAAAAACGGACATTTCAATGCCTTTAAATGCGTACCAATTGCATTTTTGTCCGAAAAATAATGAAATCGCCACACGGTTCGATACTTGGTTCGCGAAAGCAAAGATATTATAAACGTACATGCGGTGCGCGCTTAGTTGTCCGCCATAAATATAGACGGCGCGTCCGGCGAAAAAAGTCACTTCCCCTCGACCCACCGCTCACCGTAGAAAGCATACATCGATATAGTTTGCGAAGAGCCACTTGGAGCGCTGTAAGCAACTCTCGGCACACCTTCGAGGCGCACTGATGGTAAACTTAGCTTGGACAAGAACCATTTGGATTGAAAGCAAATTGCCAATTAAAACATTTTTACATTTATAACTTTGCAAAATTTGGTTGTTTTAATAAATACCACAAATATAAGTCGATAAGTAATTTATATTACGGTTTCATATTTTTTCCACTAATTCTAAAATTATTAATTATAATTTTCATTCTATATATTGTCTATATATAGTTCTTTAATATTATTTATTTTTTATTTTTATTTTTGTGGTCTGCAATTTCTACGGACTTTTTTAGACTATTCGTCAAATCAAGTTCTCGTATGTATTTTCCAATTTCTTAATTATTATATATTCTAACATTTTTATAAAAATATAATTATAATTCCAAGTGATAGGAAAATTGTTCTT
>NC_046661.1:31413420-31416937 GCF_010883055.1 Belonocnema kinseyi | reverse complement strand
ATTTCCCAGTAACTGCATATCGAAGCACAATTTTAAGAAAGTTTATTTATACCAAAATGAAAATTTTCTATTTTGCTTTTTCTCCAACCGAGTATATGAAATTTTATTCCCCGAAAGATTTTTAAAAAATCTCTTGGAAACACTTTTATTGCAACAATTTAATTGAACAAAAATATTTTTTATAAAAATAAAAACAGTACAATTTTTACATACAATTCTTAAAATAAAAAAATCTGTGTGTCAAACCACAATCCAATCCGACTATTCTTTCAAAAGTTATCCGATATACAGACAACCACAATAACGACGACTTAGACGCCAGAGAGACAGACAGATACCGATGTAAAAACTTGTTTTTCTGACTCATGGAGCCTCAAAACGTCGAAATTTAATGAAATTCGCGAAAATCATTTTTCGCATAAAACTCTTCTCATTATGGATGAGAATGTGATAAAATAATCATGGGGCCTTGAAAAAGTAGCGTTTTTCGCCTCTTGACTTTTTTCCATACAAAGCTTTTTTTGCTTCAAATGTCCATTTTCGTTTGGTTTTTTGCATTTTGAAAATCCTTTAACTTTGGTAAGTTTGATTTTATCAAAAAAAGTTGTCAGGATAAATTTTTCATATTTTTTTGTTCCATAAACAGCTGTCGATAAATTTTTCATATTTTGGAAAAAAAGTGGTCTCAAAAATTTTGAAAAAGCTTCAACTTTTTGGATTTGTATTAAAAATGCCTGTTTAACGAACTCGATCTTTCTTTTTGGTCCCTCGAGCAGAGTGTCAAAGCCCAATCCAATCAGACCAGTCTTTCGAAAATTATCCGGTATACAGACCACAACAACAACAACAACGTCGCCGGACAGGCGAACAGACCCCGACGTAAAAACTTGTTTTTCTGACTCACGTGGCCTCAAAACGTCGACATTTGATAAAATCCGAAAAAATTATTTTTCATAAAAAACTAATACCTTCTTATTTTTGATGAGAATGTAGAAATTATCAACAAGATTTGTAGACAATCTTTCAAAGAATAAAATTATTGTCCCGTAAGTTACAACCGAAAAATTACAATTTCAAAAAAATGAAAGTTGTTTTAAATATTAACCTACACTCGCGACCGGGACAAATCAGAAAATGAAAGTAAATTTAAAAATTGAACTGCAGTTCGAGTATTAAAAACTACACAGTGATTGATTTTACAAGGTGATTCTAGATTTGTTCAAAATGATATAATTTACATATTTTAACGTTAAAATTTGAACTAATTTAGTTGCAAAGCTTTAGTAGTGACACAAGTGTAAAGTTCGAATTAATGGCTTCTTAAATGAACGCCTTTATTCAATTTCAAAATCTTTTTGAAGTATTATTTCAGTATAAAATATTCCATTTTTAATCTATTTGGTTTGGAAATAAAAACAAAACAATTTTCAATAGTAAAAAATTTGAAAAGAAATTGTCACAATTTCAGAGTGACAAATTTAAACTTGGAATGTTACGATTATAATTTTAAAAATATTTTATTTGCATTTCGAAGGTAAAAGTATTTCATTTTGATTCTTAAAGAACAGTTAAATAAGCATTAATTTAGAAAAAAATCAAATAAGCTGGAGGTTTCTGAATGTTACAAAGGAAAGAACAAAAGTTGGAGCTCCTCAAGAATTTTGAAGTACTAGGAAAACAATAAAAATTTCTGGGTAGATTTAAAATGATTTTTTATTTTGAAAAAGTACATAACTCAAAAAAAATGTTTAAAAACATTTCAAAACATTTCAAAAGATTTACAATATTAGAAAAAATCTAGAAGCTCTTAAAACAATTTTGTGTGCAGGATTTTATAAAAATATCAGGAAAAATGGGAATCAGTCTAAAAGGCATTTAAAAGTTCCGAAAATTTTTTAAAATGATTTTAAAAGGTTTGAAATAATTTAAATGAGAATAGATACTTTTGATGATTTTGAAATGTTTTCAAATGTTGACTTTTTATTTTGAAAAATTGCATAATTTTAAGAGGAGGTATAAAAATATGGGATCACTGACAAAAATTCCGAAAGGGATGAATGAGAAATCCCAAAAAATGAAATCTCCGGCACCTGAATAATAATGTTATAAAAATTGTATTACAAAATACATTAAAAAACACGTGTGCTTTAAAAGAAAAAAATGTTTTGCCTAAATTTTCTTCGTACCTACATAATAACATTTTTGAAACAAACTTTGTAGGATTCAGTTCAACAACAATTTATATCAAAATTTATTTTTATTATTTTTTTTTATTAATAAAAAATTCGATTTTTCAGAACTTTTTAAATGTTTTTTTCAAATACTATGCACATTTTTAAACAAATTTTTTCATCCAGAAATGTATATTCGATTATTGTATTTTCAATAAATAAATAATATTAAATAAACAATTTTTTAAATTGTTTAAATTCAGAAATTTTATAGTTCGGATATTTCATGATTCAGGCATTTTCTTTGGGGATTTTTCAAATTCGGTAATATGTTATTATCTGGAATTTTATTTATTTTATTTTTCGTGAATTTTCTAATTCGACTTTTATATTTCGGGACTTTTATAATTTCGGGATTTTATTATTGGTTATTTTTCAATGTACGAATTTTACAGTGTCAGGAATTTTATTTTTCGGGATTTTTCAGTCGCTTTTTCCGAAAAATAAAATTCCCACAACACTGCAAAAATTCCGAAATTATAACATTGTAATGTTATGATTTCGGAATTTTTACAGTGATGCATTGTGATGCATTGTCGAAATATAAAAGTCCCGAATTGGAAAATTCTCAACAATTTACAATCTTACCGA
Organism: Belonocnema kinseyi; assembly: GCF_010883055.1. Lineage (NCBI taxonomy): Eukaryota > Metazoa > Arthropoda > Insecta > Hymenoptera > Cynipidae > Belonocnema > Belonocnema kinseyi. The sequence goes on along the minus strand of NC_046661.1, from coordinate 31,414,115 downwards.
ATTTAAGAATTGCCGACAGAAAATTTCCGAATTATACAATATCCGCGATAGAAAACTCTCTAATTTGAACAATTAAAAAATAGTTAGTTAAGAAAATTTTTTAATAAAATAATAAAATATTTTTACCGAGGAAAAAACTTTTTCAATGTTTAAAGTTTCTAAAAATTATTGTTTGAATTAAAAATAACAATAATTGAACAAATGTATTTTGGATAAAAAAAAGTTCTTTGAAAATGTCCATTTTATTTTTGTACATTACAGAAAACGCTCGCAAAAATAAAATTATTATTAAAAAAAATAAAAATAAAAGTCGCGTTAAATCAGCCTGCATTGAATCCTGCAAAGTTTGTTTCATTTGAAGCTCACGTGTTTTAAATTTATGTTTGTATCACATTTTTATACAATTATTATTATTTTAAATTAAAACAATAATTTAAAAAAATTAAACATTAAACCAAATTTCTATAATAAAAATATTTGATTATTGTATTTTCAATAAATAAATAATATTGACCACATGACTGTTTTCTCAATTTCTGCAATTCGGGTTTTCATTCGGGTTTCAGCATTTGGTTATTTCGGGAAGTTTACAGTGTCGAAAATATTTCAAAAATTTACAAAGATTTATAAAACTCTAAAAAAATCTTGAAGATTTTGAGGCATTTAAAACTCATGAAAAACTTAAATAATAATTT
>NC_046661.1:31408472-31413320 GCF_010883055.1 Belonocnema kinseyi | reverse complement strand
ATATACATTTTCAACCAAAATATCTTATCCAGAAATATATTTTGTTTTAATTATTATTTAAAATTTAAACAATAATGTTTAAATACTTCAAACATTAAAAAAGTTGTTTCTTCGGTATAAATATTTGATTATTTCAATTACAAAAAAAAAATTGTAAAAGAAAAATGCTTTCAGCACTTGTTTATATTGAAATGTCTTTCTATAATACTTTTTTTTAAATTAAACATATGATTTTTTGAGAACATTTTTTTTATAATTAAAAAAGACAGTGCCGAAAACCTGGATCAAGCTTCAGATCTGAAAAAATTCAGCGATACATACATGTCAAACTTTTCTAACCTCAAAAAAATTTTCTACTGCTTTACCGTCATATTTTACGAAGAATGAGAAAACAATAATTCGACTACGTAGTACGATGAGGGCAGCACCTCGATAGGGTAGAATCAATTCAATTTAAAATTCTCTTTATTGATCTGATATACATGAATTGTTACAATCTGTCAGAATTATATTGGTTCCTATTTGAAGCGACTTAACCCAATCTTATTTCTATTATGTCTTAGTTTTATGTCTATCGTCGGAGTATTATAATTAATTATTGCTCAGGGAAAAATTCGAAAAAACCTGATATATTCTGTGTTGAAATTTTGCCTTATAATTACAATTTAACAGTAGCAACTTAATAATTAACAGAAGACTAGAGAGCGAAGTTATGTACAATATTTACAGGATTAAATGCTAGCTTATAGATTATGTAGTTTATGCTTTCATTAACAATTTATGCGTGAGTTATTGCAGTAAATATTGCGGTAGCTTATATTTAATCATAAATGGCGAAAATAGCTAGCTTGACTAGTGGATTTTTTGGTAAATCATTTATATAGTATAAAAATAACACCGGGCCTAGAACAGAACCCTGTGTTACTCTCGCAGCCACTCTTTTCTCACTTGAGCTTTGACTATTTACTTCTACTATGAACGACCTATTGCTGAGATAACTTGCAATTAGTTTCACTAGGTAATTACTGATTTTATATTCGCTAAGCTTAACTCTTAGCCCTTTATGCCATACGGTGTCAAAGGCTTTTTCCATATCAAGAAGCACAGAACCAGTACTGCGATTTAGGTTAAATTGTTTTGTGACATGATCAGCGAGACGTGCTAGTTGCTGTACCGTGTTGTGCTTCGATCTGAACCCAAATTGCTCAGGAATAAGTTGTTTATTTATAGTTTCGTGATTTTGTAATCTAGCTAGAATAATGGACTCTAGGATTTTACTGAGGGTAGAGAGCAGGCTAATTGGGCTGTAGCTTTGAGCTAATTTCTTATCTTTTCCTACTTTATGGATTGGCAGGACTTTTGCCTTTTTCTATTCTCTAGGGAAGTAGCCCAGTTTGAGACATGCATTGATTATATAGGTTAGGTGCACTATCGCTTTTTTGGGTAGGTATTTTAAAACAATATTTTGAATTCCATCTATTCCCGGGGCTTTTTTAGGTCTTGTTTTAACAATGATTTTTTTAATTTTCTTTGTGGTAGTGTAGTTTGTGAGTTCGGTTTTGGTTGCTGTATTGTTTATATTATCATATTTATTATTTGTTTTGATGTTATTTTCCTTTTCCCCATAATTTCCCGTTAGTTTGTGTATATTTTCAAAGTTATTTGCTATTGTTTCAGCTTTATCTTTGTCATTAAAAACTACACTGCCATCTTTTTCTAGAGGCGGTATGAATCTGTTATTTTTTCCCTTGAGGATTTTAGTCATTCTCCATTGGGAACAGTCTTTAATATTTAGTTTTTCAAGCTTCAGACCCCAGTTCTTATTTCTATCTTCTATTATTTCTTTTTTAATATTTCTGTTAACTTCATTGAGAATTGGCTTTAGGTATTTGTTTCTTGTAACTTGGCATATTTTTCTGAGTTTATTTTTTTCATTTATTTTTTGCATTATTCGTTCAGGAGGGGTGTATTCATATTTGGTGATATTAATTTTCGGTATGTGAGCCTCGATTGCTTTATTTATTATTTTTGTAAGTATTTCTACGCTTCCGTCAATATCGTGCATAGTTTCAAGTCTGTTATTTATTTGCAAGTTTTTGTTTATGTCTGTTTTAAAGCTGCTCCAGTCAGCTTTCTTATAGTTAAGTGGTAAAGGGCAATTTGCTTGCTGGAGATTAAGAAGGTTATTGCTAGATCTGATGAGCGCCGGTTTGTGGTCTGAACTGAATTCGTCAAGTACGTCGACAGTTTCTATGTTTGTGACATTTTTAAGAATCGCTAGGTCAACTACGCTTGGTCGGAATTTAGTATCGTACGGGTAGAGAGTAAAGTCGTGTGGGTATTCTAAAGTAAGGGAATTTTTCTCTATAAAATTAAAAAGAGTGACCCCGTTAAGATTTTTGTTACAGCAGTTCCAACTTTCATGTTTTGAATTAAGGTCGCCTGCTGCTATTATTTTGGTATTTAGCGAGAAGATGTGCACTAGGTCTTCTCTGTCAACTTTTTTAGGAGCATAGAGTGCGATTATCATTAGGTTATTTTCGAGTTTTATGGCATGGGCTTCGGTAGTTTTCAGTTCTTTAATATTGATTTCTATGCAGGGGATTTGGTGTTTTACAAACAAGGCTACCCCCCAGAGGCTCTTTTGCTATTTCTATTTTTTCGTAACATTTATACCCTGAAGGAGGTTTCTGGCTAATTTCCATCAACTTCTTGAGCAATTTGGGAAATGACTAGTACCCTATCCATATCGGTCTTACAAGTTTTGAGTCGATCTCTTAGCTTAGTGGCGAATATTAGTAACTTACTCAGGTCGCATAGGTTTTTTATTTCCTCGAATACATTGAGCACCTCCTGGGGCTGTGCGGGTCCGCTGGCTGATCGTGTGCTGCTTGTAGGCTGTATGTTGCCCCATGCTTTTTATGTTGGAATTTTTGGCAGCAGTGTTGCGGTTGTCTCACCTTGTTGATGGGGTGTAGCTGTCATCCTTCCTCGTTGTCTCAGCATTGGGGAGTTAGTAAGATTTTGATCGGGTACCAGATCCCTACTCTATACCGGTAATGTCCTTCTGTATTGTATCAGCTTTCTCCTTTCCTCAAGTTTTGCCACGTGTTCAAGGTACTTGGGGCACAATCTGTAGTTCGCTGGGTGTGGCCCGTTGCAGTTAGTGCACTGTAGGTTGGTTCCTTTGGGTTTGTCGCAGTTTTCTGTGAGATGGTTTTGTATGCATTTCACACACCTGGGTTCATGGTTGCAGTGTTTTGATCCATGTCCAAACTGTTGGCATTTGTGACACATGGTTGATTTTCTTGTGCTCCTGTACTTTTCCCACTTCGCTCTGACATGTAGTACATATCTGATGCTGTAAGCGTCGTGGGTTTTGACTTCCTTTCCCAGAGTGACCAGGAAAAATGGATTTTCTTGAGTTTTTCCATTGGCTACTTTCATTTGGGTAATCCTCGTGACTTGGAGTCCCTGGCTCTGCAGATTAGCTTCAATCTCAGTTGTGTTAAAATTTGGGAGGTCTTTGAGGACTACGTTGAATGGTCTCTCCTCCCTGGTGGTAAACGTATGGTGCTGTATTCCCTTTTTTGTGAAGAGCGTGCATAGCGTTTCACGGTCAGCAAGATTTTGTGTGCTGAAAAAGTAGCCTTTCTGTAGTATGCTCAGTCGTATGGGATCTTGGGTCCTCTTATTTAAATTTTGGATGAATCCAGTGATATCCGGGATTTGCTGGGTAACAATAATTGGAGGTGGTCCTCTCGTCGTGTTTGCTATAAATGCCTTGGTTTGCTGGCTGGTGTTGTTGGTTTCTTCTGTGTACTCGTTTGCGTTATCCATCTCTTCTGACAATTTTTCGTATTTGTTGCTGATAGGTACTCCGGCTTGATGTTGAGTCATCATCTTCTTGGGGTCGAGTTTACCCGCCTGGATTGCTGTTTTTCTCTTTTTCGAGCTGTCCACTGGGTGGAAGCCACTGGTATTTACTGGTGTCGCTTCTTCTTCCATGAGCTCAGAGTTGTCACTGTTTGGGTGCGCGCCACACGCCTTCAGCCGCGGCGCGCGCCTAACACCTTCGCCACAGTGCAGCTGGTTTTCGAATTTGGTGCTTTGGTCCTTATTATCTAGAGCTGTACGACCAGTAACTCGAATCGAATCGAACTCCAATCGAATCTGATCTGATCCAATGATCATCAACTCAATGATCGATGAATGATCCGATAGGGCAGAAAATGTGATGTCCTATATATATATATATATATATATATATATATATAATTCCCCACTCCGACGCCCCGTACCCAAAGATATTATAAACGTAGATGCGGTGCGAGCTTAGTTACCCGCCATAAATATAGACGGCGCGTCCGGCGAAAAAAGTCACTTCCCCTCTACCCACCGTTTCCCGTAGATATCACACTCCCATATAGTTTGCCAAGAGCCACTTGGAACGCTGTAAGCAACTCTTGGCAAGCCTTTGAGGCGCACTGATGGTAAACTTAGCTTGGACAAGAACCATTTAAATTACAATTAAATTGCCAACATTTCATAACAAACGTAAAATATCCACGCTTTGTAAGACATGGTTATTTCAATAGATACCAGAGAGAAAATTAAATGTATAATTTATATTTCTGTTTCATATATTTTGTGATATTTCTAAAATTATTTGATTATTTCCAAATATATCTTTGTTATTTACTTATTTCTCATCTTTTGATATTCTTTTATAAGTATGAATTTATCTACTTCACCATATTATATTTTTATTCTAACAGATAAAACTTTTAGTGCAATATCTATACATTGTTCTTTAATATTATTAAATGTTTATTTTTATATTTGTAC
>NC_046661.1:31407287-31408372 GCF_010883055.1 Belonocnema kinseyi | reverse complement strand
AAATTAAAATTCGAAAATTTTTTCTAAAGCCTCCAGGGGACTTCGTTTTCGCACGAAAAAATTTTATGTGCCCTTATTGCATCCGGACCCACAATTTCTGCAATTCGGGAATTTTCTAGTTTGTATATTTGATCATTAGACAGCATTCGGCCTGGAATTTTATTATTCGGGAATTTTCAAATTCGATGATATTGTAAACTGTCCAGAATGAAGTTTTTATAAAAATATAATTATAATTCCAAGTGATAGGGAAATTGTTCTTTCGGTTTTTAGATGTTAAGACGACAGTTCCAAGCCAGATTACGTTTCGCATTGGCAAACAATATTATACGAACAGAATTTCACTGATACATTCATAAAAAATATCATGTTTCATAAAGTATATTTTAAAATAAACTTTAAATTATTATAATTGATACAGCTTATTTATTTTGAATTTATTTTTAATTGAAAATGGGTTATAAAGTTTTAATCGCGAGTTTCCATTTGTTTAACTTCTAAGATTTTCCAATTCAAACAGTTTAATTTTTAGCGTTAAAATTTGAATATTCTTCAATTTTAAACAAATTCCGAATCGTGTTATGAAATCAATTATGATTCACTTGTGAATCCTTGGTGTCCACTTCAATTAAAAAAAGAATCATACTTTATATTCGCAGTTGATAAACTAAAAACTATTTCTATCTAAAATTATAAATTTAAAACGCTTCTAATTTTTAATTTTCCAGGTCTTCAAAACTGCATTCTAAAATTCGAAATTGAAAAATGTACGCTAAAATTTTAAAACTTAAACGGAAAATTCTGAAATGAAAGATTTTCGAATTACGTACTGTAAACTGAATGATATAATAGGAAAAAAGCAATTTAAGGAATTAAAAAAAACTGTTTAAACCAAGCTTGGACCAATTTCTTTTCTAAAAAGTCATAAATATCCCGGTCAAAAAATTAATTCACTGCCATTTGTCTATTTTTCCCAGCCTCATAAAATCCCCGTCAATTCTCGTTCTAGCTCCAACCTGTTTCAAATAAAAATTTATAAGAATATTTTACTTATTTTTCACATTAGTAATTTATAGCCTTTAAAA
>NC_046661.1:31406042-31407187 GCF_010883055.1 Belonocnema kinseyi | reverse complement strand
CTTTTGGATCTTTTTAAGGTGCACAATTTTTTATTTCTCTTCTTTTTTCCGCATCTTGCACAGTTTGATCACTAAATTAAATTTATGATTTTTCATTATTTTAGGTTCTTTCAAAATTTGAATTTTCGATTATTCAAAACAATCTGAAAAGTTGTTATGATAATATTGTAGGTCTCTCAAAAAGCAACGTTTTTCTTCTTTCGAGTTTTTCTTTCAAGTCTCGCGCTGGTTAGTGTACAATTTTCATTTTGGTATTTTTTTAATTTGTTGAAAACGCTATAATTCTGGTAATGTTCTTTTTATCAAAAGAATTCGAGGAGGTAAATTGTTCGGATTTCCAATTATTACGAATACCCGTACATGGAATTTTTAAATCTTGAAAAAAATTGTCTCAGAAATTTTGAAAATTCTCTAATTTTTTGAATTTTCACCCAAAATAGCCAATGAATTTGTTCTTTAGTTTCTGACACTTAAAGAGTATACCAACGGCCAATATAATAGATTATTTTGTCAAAAGTTATTATACTCGCAAACAAACATGCATATGGAAAGGCAGAAACACTCGTAAAAACCTGTATTTCGTGACCAGATGAGAATGTAAAAAATATCTGTACTCTGAGTACTGCCGTGATTTGAAATGTTGAAGATTTGGAATTTCAAATTATTTAGTTTTCAAGATTTATATTTTAAAGCTATATTATGAAATTTTGTTTGAAAAGTTCAATTTTGAAGACTTGCAATGGAAAATTCTTTAATTTTAACGATCTGCAAATTAAAACTCTTTAATTTAGAATATTTGCAATCAGAAATTCTTGAATTTTAAATGATGTATAAATAAAATAAATAACAAATTAATTAATTAATTTAAATCGAACAAAATTTTAATTATACAAAAAAATAAAAGAAAAATTCATATAAATTGTCATGATTTAGAAAATTAAAAGTAAAGAATTCTCAATTATAAATCTTCCTAATTCATGAAATTTGACATGCATATCATGAAAATTAATGAAATTTAAATTTCGAAGTATTGGGTTAAAAGTTTTAATTAATTTGGGGCCCAAAAAATCACATTTGAGAAATTTAAACGCACATGTTCACCAAATCGTTCTCTTAGTCAAATAAATTCACCCATGTTTTTTTAT
>NC_046661.1:31381653-31405942 GCF_010883055.1 Belonocnema kinseyi | reverse complement strand
CAGTTTACCTTTTTTACATACCTAGATGTCAAAAAAGCCTAACCAATTTTTTCAAATTTTAATCACTTATCTTCAAAGAGAAAATCACCCCTGTTTACCAGTTACTGAAATGGATTAGAAAAAAATTGTCAAGACCCAAGAATAAAAATTGAATGTACAGCGAATTTTTAAATTTTTAATTGTGATTATCTTTAACTTTGTGATTTCAAAAATTTCCATACAGTTTTTTTTTATTAATACTGTAGGAAAAAATTAACAAGATCGAGCGCTGAGATTATAATTCGAGCAAATTTTCTGTAATTCTATGAGGACGGCTGAAATATCCCGAAAAATAAAATTCTTAATCAGTATTAATTATTTATTAAAAATACGATAATAAAATATTTTTATCAAATAAATTTTTTTTTAATATTTAAAGTGTTAAAAATTGTTTGAATTTAAAATTAAAATTATAAAAAAAATTTACCGATAAATTCATATACAAAAACACGTGTTTTTTAATTAACATTTCGATTTTTCGGAAGAACTTTTGTGATTTAAAAAATACTATATACATTTTCAACCAAGATATCTTATCCAGAAATATATTTTGTTTTAATTATTGTTATTTTAAATTTAAACAATAATGTTTAAACACTTCCAACATTGAAAAAGTTGATTCTTTGGTATAAATATTTGATTATTTCAATTAAAAAAAATAATTTTTCAAAGAACAATGTTTTCCACACTTGTTTATCTCGAAATGTCTTTTTATAATACTTTTTTTTAAATAAAAAGTATGATTTTTCGAGAAAATTTTTTTTATAATTAAAAAAAAGACTGTACCGAAAACCTGGATCAAGCTTCAGATCTGAAAAAATTCAGCGATACATACATGTCAAACATTTCTAACCTCAAAAAATGTTTCTACTGCTTTACCGTCATATTTTACGAAGAATGAGAAAATAAGAATTCGACTTCGTAGTACGATGAGGGCAGCACCTCGATAGGGCAGAAAATGTGATGTCCTATATATATAATTCCCCACTCCGACGCCTCGTACCGCATCTACGTTTATAATATCTTTGGCGAAAGGCATTGCACGTCATACAATTTGGCGGTTCGCCGGGTATCATCAAAGATATTAGGTTCTAGATACGGCATGAGATTAGTTACACCACATACCGATATTTAGCGCGGCTGGCAAGTTTGTGGCATACTTGTAGAGGCGCGATATGTACCTATTGGTTCCTCCACATACTTGTAGAGGCGCGACAGACAACCATATATTCGGTCGCGCCAAATTATAGTGCATTTGAAATCCAAAATGGTAATGATGTAATTTTACTTTATAAGTGAATGAAAAAATAATTTTAATTGAGTAGAAAAGGTCTTGAAGGAATTCGGAAACTCTAAAGACTTTTTGAAATCAAAATTAGGCCTAACATGTAGCAAAGATGTTAGTATAAAATAGTAATAACAAATTTCAATTAAAAAGTTTATTTTTTATTTAAGTTATAATTTGTTTGGAAATTAATAGAAAAGGGAATCTGAAGATACAGTTAAGTTTTATTTAAATTTAAATAAACTAAAAAAAACTGTCAGGTTAAATCAACCAGAATTGTGTTTGAATATGTTCTTACTATTTTTTTCTGGTTAAAGAAATAAAAATTCTGAATAGCAATTTCCTTATAAAAACTTAAAACAAAATTTTTTCCTTAATTTCCTTATAGACCTAGACAAATGTCTTCTGAAATGTTGCATTTTAAAAATATTTTTGAATTTAGTGGTATATGAGTTTTTTTACAGCTGTAAAGTGTAAGGAGCATTTTCGAAAGTCAAAGGAAATAAGGCTCGCTTCTATAGTTTAGCTAAGGCCATGTTATAAATATGAAACATTTTTCAAATTGAAATAAGAAGTAACCTAATCTTACAAAATGTCATTTTCCCTGCTCCAAAAATCTATCTTTAAGAAAAAATGTAAGTTTGCTTAATTTTTTTTTATTAGCATTTAATACTAAAACTTGACATAAGAATTGCCATAATTTTCGTATTCATGTTGGTTTTAATATCTAAGCTAATTGCATTTTTTAAACCGCAATGTCTCATTAAGTTTCAGTTTCTTGTATAAAAATGTAAAGGCTTATGCATTATAAATTAATTACCTCATTAACAAAAAAAGGTTTTTTAAGAAAAAGAACGACAATCATGCGAAAAACCCGACTTTTTATTTGAAAAAGATATTAACCATGTTTATTTCTTGCATAATTAAAAAGAAATTTGGAAGGAATTTCATATTTGAATAAAATTATGAATCGAACCAAAAAATACATGATCTGGCACTTTTTTGTTAGACTTATTTTTTCCAAAATTGTATACTTCTTTTCAAAGATCTTTATTGAAACCCGAAGTTTAATTCCGCTCTATTGTATTTTTCACAACTTTCTTCAACTGCAATTTATAACACAGTAGACAATTATACATAATGTAAAAATTACAATTGAACATATGACAAGTGAAAACTGTCATCTAGGTACTTGAAGTTAAAGTGAATATTTATTTCTAACAATATTAAAACTTCCATTTTAATATAGTCTATTAAATTAAACAGGAATATATTTTTAAATTCTTTACGCCTAGCGTTATAATGCTTAAAGCTTCTTGTTCTTAAAAAATTAATATATTCCAATCAAGATTTTTTTCTTACTTCTTCCATCTTGTAAACAAGAACAAATGTTTTCATGTAATAAATAAGTGACGAAATTCTATTTTCAAATAATTTTTTACATTCTTATTCCTGAGAATGTAATGTAATCGTTCAAATTTTCAATCTCAGGTTTTTAACGGATCTTCACGTTTCGACACTCACAGAATCCGAAAATCATACAATTTCATCGGTGTCTGTCTGTATGTATGGTTACCTGAATGTTTTAGCCACGCTGCTGTTGAAGGATTTGTCCAATCAAGTCCACATTTGATACACTTCTGAAGGTACCCAAAATGAAGGCTAAGATTGTTAATCAGATATTTCGAACCAAAATTAAAAAATTGGGAACATTTCAAAATTTTGAAATATATATATTTTTTTAATTTTTAATATTTTTGTCGAAGTTTCTTATAGATGGGCGAAAGACTTGCAAATTATCTAAATAAAATTTTGTATTTTGATGAAAATTAGAAAAGTTATATACTTTTCAAAAATTTGAAAATTTTCAAAAAATATAAAAAATTATTTTTTTCACAGATCCAAAAATCTCATTCAAAATTTTCACTAGATACCAAATATATTTCAAAACTTTTCTTGAGGATTTTTTGGATTAGCCCAAAATTAAAAAAATTATAGCATTTTCAAAATTTTCAAATTTTTTCTTAATATTATAAAAACTTTTGTCAAAGTTTCTCATAGATGGGTAAAAGACTTGCAAATTATCAAAATAAAATGTTTAATTTTGATGAAAATTAGAAAAGTTATATACTTTTCAAAACTTTGAAAATTTAAAACAAATAGAAAAATGTATTTTTTTCATAGATCCACAAATTTCATTCAAAATATCCACCAGATACAAAATATATTTCAAAACTATTCTAGCCGAATTTTTGGATTAGCCCAAAATTTAAAAAATTAGAGCCTGTATAACCTAACTGTTAAGCGCGAAGCGTTATTATCGCAATGAGAATGTAATCGTCAAGGCCATTAAACCATATACTTCAGGCATATTCAAAATTTAACAAATATTAATGCTTGCATTTTTAATTTATTAACTCTATGAAAAAAATTTCAAATAATACAATTCTTGAAATTTCTGTTTATAAAATGACTGAATTTGAATGTTTTGAATTGAAAATATATTAAAACCTTTCAATTAAAAATTTCTCTCCTCATAAAAAGTTTTCGATTTCGAAGGTTTTACATTTATTCCAATTTTCCACGAGGTTTGACATCGAATAATCTGCTTATTGCAGCTTTAAATTATTTATATCCTAAAGCTGCAAAAAATGTATTGCCGAATCATAAGTGATTTCATTGAAAACGTTTAAAATTAAATAACTTTAATTGTCTAATTGTCAAGTTATACTCGAAGAATATTCGAAAATTTAAAAATACTGAGATTTTAAATTTATAAACTAGTTTCTTTTAATACTTATTATTTTATTTTTATGCTTCTAAAAGAAAATAATTGTACTGTAATGTTAATTGTTTTTATTTAAAATTTCTCTCATTTAAAATCTTTTAATTTCAAAGGCTTTGAAGTTATAATCTAATTTTCGTAACTGAATAATTTTGAATGGAATAATTATTTAATTGCTAACATACTTTTAATGTGAAATAAAATTGTGGAATAATAAAGTATTTCCATGCAAAATACTTATGCTGAAGTTTAAACGCTTCCTTTTATATTTTGACATTGTCGACATCTGAAAAGTTTCAAACCAAAAACTTGAGAACTATGAGTCCTAATTACTTTCCGGAGTTTTTTGTTGAATTTAACTAATTATTATAAAAATGACGGAACTTTTTTTTTATTTCTCCAGCTCAGTTCAATGCTCTCCATCGTTGAAGCCAAGAAACAACCCACATATCTGTATTCAATTCAATCAACTTTAAAATTTAACGACAGTTTCATTTTTATTTAACTAGATTGTAACTGAAATTTACTTAAATTTAACCAAATTTTACTTCAATTTTGAATTTAACTCAAATCTATTCACTTTTTGAAATGATCTAAATTGCATTCAATCTTTAAATTTAGTTTTACAACATAATTTTTAAATTTGCACTGCAATAAATCTTATAGTACGAATAGAATTGTTTTAAAACCAGACCAGAAGTTTAGCTAAATTTTATTTACATTTTAAATTCAACTAAATTTTATTTAAATCTGGAATTTTACTAAATTGGATTTATTTTTTAATTTATTTTAATTTCATTTAAATTTTAAGTTTAGTTTAAAAAAATAATTTTTGAAATTTCACTAAAATTCTAAAGTACGAAAAGAATTTTTTTAATTTACTTATTGTCTCGAAATTTTAAAATAATAAATAGAATATTTTGAGGCTCTCTTTAATTTGAATATAATTAGGTAATTCAGTGTTCATAACATTTTTGGCGTGCAGGCCGTACAGAGCCAGGCGACCGACTCAGCTATAGCAAAGATTGCTATAGTGATGGCGAAGACGAACACGAGAAACAGAAAATCACGTTCGGTTTGGAATTCAACAACTTTCGGTGTGCGCCCCGGTCCCACCCCGACCGCTAGCGTGTTAGGAGGACGCGGTTGCCATAGAAAGGGTGAAAAGTTGAAGAGGGCAGCACCTCGATATAGTCGAAAACGTAGTTATATATATATATATATCGGCCGTCCCCACCACTGACCCATGCCGTATCTAGGATCTAATATCTTTGGTATTATTGAATGACATTAAATAGCATAAACTCATAGGCATTACAAGCAAATCACTGTAATGCCTAGAAGTTTATGCGCATTGAAAATGATTGAAAGGAAACGAGTTTTATATGCATTTAAAGGCATTGAAATGTCCTTTTTTTAATGCTAGTCTATGCGTTCCAGTCAACTCCTTACTTACCGGGTCTAGCGATATGATACTTAGAAACAATGACGTGGACACAGGAGATTTGATCCCTTTGGGGTGCTTAATTTAAGTGAGTCCCCTCGCCTCTTACGATTCACAATTCCTAAAGAGCTTCACAACTTTGAAAGTAGTCATTTCATGTGTTTTCAGTTTAGAGTGATAACGCGTTCATTTTTTTGTAAATCACCTTCGTAGTGCCTTCCTTTTGTGTTGGTTTGATATGTCTCTCTGCAAGGACCAACAAAGAGTCTGCCAACATATTGCTATCCCAAACACCCCAATAGGCACAAAATTTGGCGATGTCTTTACGACATCGGTGCGACAACTTAACGACATCCTATGTCCATGTCGTTAAGGTATCTTTACGATATAGTAAATACGTCTGCTGATCTGACGATGTCTTTACGATATCGCAAAGACACCGTAACGACATGGACATAGGATGTCATGAAGATATCCTAACAATGTCATAAAGAAGTCGCCAAACTTTGTGCCTACTGGGACCCTGATATCTCTTTTCAATATCTTTTAAATCCTGGTGTATATCCTTATTTTAATTTTTTGTCTAATTTGCCAGATACGAACCGGGTAGCACCAGTTAGCCGGTAAACTTTTACTTAATAATTTACAAGTGTCCTTAAAGAGACTGGATAGGAACCGGGTAGAAAGTATGTCCTTATTTTAATTTCTGGTTCCATTTGCCAGATACAAATCGGGAGGACCAGTTAGCCGGTACACTTTCACTTAATAATTTACAAGTGTCCATATGCCTTAAACAGACCGGATAGGAACCGGATAGAAAAGTATATATCCTTGTTTCAATTTCTGGTTCCATTTGCCAGATTCGAACCGGGTCGCAGGTGCACTTGCACTTAATAATTTAGAAGTGGCCAGGTACCTTAGAAAGACCGGATAGGAACCGGGTATAAAAGTATATACTTATTTTAATTTCTGGTTCTATTTGCCAGATACGAACCGGGTAGCACCAGGTAGCCGGTACACTTTCACTTAATAATTTACAAGTGTCCATATGCCTTAAAGAGACCGGATAGGAACCGGGTAGCAAAGTATATATCCTTGATTCAATTTCAGGTTTCATTTACCAGATACGAACCGGATAGCAGGTGCACTTGCACTTAATAATTCAGAAGTGGCCAGGTACCTTAAAGAGACCGGATAGGAACCGGGTAGAAAAGTATGTCCTTATTTTAATTTCTGATTCTATTTGCCAGATAGGAACCTGGTTGCACCGGGTAGCCGGTACACTATCACTTTACAATTCACAAGTGGACAGGTGCCTTAGAGACACCGGATTGGAACCGGCTATTAAAGTATATACTTATTTTAATTTTTACTTCTATTTGCCAGGTAAGAACCGGGTAATACCAGGTAGCCGGTACACTTTCATCATAACGCGATTCATAAGCGTCGATTGCCATATAGAGACCGGATAAAATCCGGGTAGAAATGTAATTTTATATGACTATTTTCATTTTGTTTCCGACGACCAGATAAAAACCGGGTAGGTGCGGGTAGAATATTTAAACAACTTATTTTTTATTACCATTTCCCAGATAAGGACCGGGTAGACCCGGACAGATCTCACAAAATTAAAGAACAAATAAAAACCGTATAGAACCGGGTAAAACCCGAAAGGGTATTAATCACTTTCTATTGGATTTCAAACTGTCATTTTAAGCAGGTAAACATTATACTCATTTATTGGTTCTCCAATATTGTTACAGTAAACTAAATTTTTTACCCCTGTAAAATATTTTCTAACTTGGATATCTCTTTCGCGATAAAAACTGATACAAGTTCCTGTATCTAGGCAATTTTTCTCTTACAATCTTGACGCCATTAGTTCAGAAATTTCTTTTGAAATTGTAAAATGATTTGATGAAACAAATCAATCCTTTCTTCGACCGTTGATATTTATTGATTTCAAATCGTAGATTTCAAATTATTTATGTCTTACGGTCCAATCGTAAATCGAAAAAATAAATATGAGTCAAAAAAAACATGTTCTTCGAAACTCAGATATTTATTTAATAGAAAAGACTCCTTTTGAAACTTCCTGACGTTTCGGTACACATGCGAACCTTTTTCAAAGGTTCTTAACCTAAATAATTATATTAAAGATTAGTAATTTTAGTCTGAACAAATAAGTTTCAAAAGGAGTTTTTTTATTAAATAAATATCTGAGTTTCGAAGAACATGTTTTTTTGACTCATATTTATTTTTTCGATTTACGATTTGATCGTAAGAAATAAATAATTTGAAATCTACGATTTGAAATCAATAAATTTCTTTTGAAAGTCGAGCATCTCGGAACAATTCATTAAGATCTTCCTGAGTGAACCCATTGGCATTTTTATCATTATCGTCTTCTGATGTTTCATCGTTTATCTGTATATCCCCAGCGACGTCATCAGCTTCGATATCCGATATTTCCATTGTACTTTTATATTCGTCGCTAATAGCATTACTTTTGTTACTCCTTTCAACTTCAAGAGCATTTTTTGTCGCATTTAAGAGTTTTAGGGTTATGGGGTTTTTAGGGTAATGAGATTTTGGATTCTTAGGGTTATAGGTTGTTGGTATTATAGGGTTATGGGACCTCAGGTTTATGGAGGTTATGGGTTTTGAGGTTATGAAGTGATGGACGTATAGAATTATAAAGTTAAAAATCTCCGAGATTGAGGTTTGAAATTTATGAGTTTTGATATTATAAATTTTGAGGTCATGGGTTTTAAGGTTATAGGTTATCGATCTCAAGGTCATTGAGCTATGTAGGAATAGGGTCATATGGCTTAAGGGTTGATATTGTTGGGTTTTATAGTTTCAAGCTGTTTTTTAAGGTTAAAAAAACGCTGACGTGATGGATTTTTTATAGTCCTTTGTTATTAGTTTCAAGTGCCACCCCACTGACAGATTACTAGTTCTACAAAGGACCATTGAATATATAACGCACAATGTATTCGCTATATCCGAAAAATTAAAGCATAAATATGATCAGGCCTTCGAGAAATTTGACAAATGGAGAAAACAAAATAGAAGAATGTTCGGGTAGTGATCATCATCATTATCAAAAAATATTCACTTTATGTTCCCATGTAAACACGTGCCTAACCCAACTTATGGTGTAATACACTATTTTGGTACAATAAAAAATACAAGATCTAAAATTTAAAAAAAATAGGTGTTATTATTATCTAGACATATAAAATGTTCTTTGTTCTTCTACGAAGTAATAACCATGTATTATTATAATAAAACCCCACGTTAAATTAACAGCAATAAATAAAACTGCAGAAATTTTCTTTCAGCATGTAAAAAATAACTCATTTCTCCTATCTACTAAACGATTGGAAAGTTGTATTTATACATTATAATTTGCACAAATAAATTTCTAAAGGTATAATTCCTAACTAAACTTTACATTCTTAATAAGCTTATCCTATACTGAGCTAAACTTGCATTTGTCAGTTATTGCTTTATTGCTCGCTATCATTCTTTCCCTGCTGCTTTATACGATAATCTGATAGAGCTGCTTTGATTGCGTCCTCTGCAAGCACTGCAAAATAGTATAAGCTGGTATCAACACAAATTTAAAATTAATCAACTATACTAATGAATAAATTTATCAATAACATAATACACACACATATATTAGGGTGATTCACAAAACTTGTTTTTATTTTTCGGCGGTCGTATTGCAACAGTTTGTTTCTCTAGGTGAGATAACACTCCTATTTTTTCCCGATTAAAAAAAAATGTAGAGGGTGCGAGCATCAAATTGATGTAAAAATTAAGATTTTTGAAGTTTTAGAATTTTTTAAAATATATTTATTGGTTTTAGAGAAATGTCATATGAATGAAAATTTTAGCTAATAAAAAGGACACAATTTTCACTTCGTGTTCGATTGAAAAAAATTACTTGGCGCCAGTAAAAGGCATAAAAAATGCGATTTCTTAGAAAGAGGTCAATATAAGGGCATAATTGTACCCCTAAACATTTTTTATAAGGATGGCGAAATTCTGAGATCATCCCTGCACAATAGGGAAAAAATATATAATAGATATGAGATGTAAAACTTAAAACCGGGGCACCAGAAAAATAAAATATTCTTTATTAAGACTTTTAATGGGTTTTCCATCAAAAAAATATCATAAAATAGTAAAATATGTCAATAGGAGGAAGAGAGAATAAAAGATTACTAATTTTATATCAAATAATCTTTTTAATATCTTCTTGTATTCACAACAGATATACAGTATATCATTTATCTATATTTTCTTATATTTGCAACAAATATACAGTTGGATAATGTAAACATTTTTTTGTACGGATGAATGCTTTATTTTCTTATATAGCGAAATAAAAATCGCTAATACATTTGTGCTTGACAACTTCACAAATGCGTAAATCACGTTACGCCAACTTCTTTCGTTATCGTAGACTTGCTGGCTTCAGAAAATTGTGTTCGATGTTTCTCTACGATAGCAAGTTCCTTATTCTTATCTTTATGTTTATTAATGTGATTTACGCATTTCCCTATTGCGTGGGGACGATCCCAGAATATTTTCCATCGCACTTTTTATGTCTAACCACATTGTACGACGAAATCACAGCGACAGGCCGGTGAAACCTTCGTGTCTTAAAGACACGAAGCAATCAAAGGGTGACAGCTTTCTGCATCAAACTCGCAAGTGCCTTGGCTTTTTTTGGTACGATGGCTTTAAGGTTACGAACCAGTGATAGCTTAGCACCTCCGAGAGCACCGATCACAAGGAAAATTACTTCAACCGAATGTGTTGGGTACAGTCATTGCAGTTCCCTTTTGGGGTCTTAGTACCTCTCCTTCTTATCCTTCTACTTAGCAGTGATTCGAGTACAAATATAGTTCGTTTCTCGAAGTCTTGAAGAACGATGTTAAGCCTCGGGGTGCAACGGAGACGGATGTGCGAAAATTGTAGTTCAAGAAAATCTGGCACTTCTCGTTTTAGACAATTGATTCTATCTCCTTCGGAGCATTCTGCAGAACAGGGTCACGGCCAACACCGTAAGAGCGACAAAGATGGTAATAAAGCTCTCTTAGGGTCGCATTAAGTCTGTCAAGATACGTAGTTCCCGCGTGGGTGGGACACCTAGATAGTATGTGTTCTAGGTACTCAGCGTCTATGTGACACGCTCTGCACATATCGCTAGGAACTTCTTGACATAAAATTCGGTCCCGGTATATTAAAGTGGAAATCGCACCGTCCTGGCACGTGAAAATAAAACCCTCTGCACCTAAATTAAGCCCTAATGAATGAGAAAAGCAAAAGTTGGCTCTTTTAACCAGGACTGTTCTACATTTCTGTGAAAGTTTCCGTGCATTTTCTTATCAAGTATCTCTTGGCAGAATTTATCAACCTCTGCTTTCTTCACTTCGGCCTTTAGAAAAAAAGCATCTAGATGGATTAATGCACTTTCCTCACTTCTGATGTTAAAATTCAGGCCAATGGTCTGAACCGCCTGGAGATATAGAGATGTCAAGGGCCTTTAGCTCGTTCTTCGTCCATTGAACTACCCCAAACGAGTAGAATAGAACCGGGATGGCAAACATGTTCGACGCAAATACATTGTTCAACGCCGACAGATTTGAAGACCAAATCATCCGAATAAGATGCTTGTATCTGCTTCTGAGACTCCTTCACTGATGTTGCGTTCTGAATGCGGTTTTGAGACACGCCCAGGTACGTATAGGTCTCTCCAGTGTCAAGATATCTAATTTCACTGATATCGGCAAGCTCGGGCTCCTCGGGAACGACGATAATTTTTACTTTCTTCAGAAGAATGTATGCACATTTGTCCAATCTAATCTCTCCTGTGTACTACTTGACGATATTTAAAGCACTCTGAACTTTGATTTTACCAGACGCATGGATCTTTAGGCCATCCATATAGAATACATGAGTGACCTTTTGTTCGCGATGATTAGTGTTGCCACAGAGGTATCCATAAGAATTTCGTAGTGCGAGAGATAGAAGCAGAAGTGTGATGCAAAAAAGCAGCAGACTCATATTATCACCCTGAAAGGTGCCCCTATGGAAGGTGACGTTGTTCGTTGTCACTCGATATTTTCCAGATGAGAGAGTAAATCTAGTTTTCTAAAGGGGTATCAATCTCTCTATGCATTTCACTATATGTGAATGAACCCTCAAGCTTTTCAACAGACCGATGATAATTATGTGAGAGGTTGAATCGAAATCTTTTGGGTACTCAATCCAGGCCATTGGCAAGACGTGTTGATGGGCTACTGCGTCTTTGCAGACGCACCTGTCAATTAGTAGGTTCTCTCGTCATCCTGCTACACCTTTTTTCGAACCACGTTGTTCGTACATTTCTCTCCACAGGTTTAATTCTTCGAACAACCATGTTATTTAGCAGCACTGTAAGAATCTTCTACAGTTTGTTCAAATAAGTTATTGGACTTAATTCTCTCGGTTGGACAAGTTGCCTTTCTTCAGTAGGAGTATAGTGCATCCGAGCACCAGCCACTGCGGAATGGGCGTTTCGGATTTTAAATATGAGGAGAATATGCGGGCCTTATATTGGTTTGTAGAAGTAAACATCTTCCACCAGAAGTTCGTTATACCATCTGGTCGTGCAGCGAAAAAGTTTTTCGAACCCCTCAGTGCTTTTTTCACCTCTTCAGCAGTGATTGATGGACATTCTTCCTCGGATGTTATAAGCTCGTCCGAAAACTCCTTGAAGCGGATTATATTATCAGTATCTTCTTTCAACTCCCATGTTTTCAGGATCTTGTATAACTCTCTCCAAATAGTCTCTACTTCGTTAGGCTTGGGTCGATTTTTGCCAGAAGTAAGAAGAACGCTGAAGTGATCGGCATGCGTCAGCAAGAAATTGTTGATTCTCCCTAATCCATCTCTCTCTCTTCTGTATTCTTCTACTTCAATCAGATAACACCCGTATTTTGTCAACAATATGTTACTTCACTATCAGCAGCTTTGACTTGTTCAGTGTGTGTTTGAAGGTCCTCAGTTCTTGGACGAACTTTCGAACCCTTTCTGTGAACGATCTACCAGATGTTATGTAGTTAATCACACACTGAACTCGGGACGCATTCTGTCTTGCCCATTCAATCTTCTTGTCTAGTTGATGCATGCGTTTTTTGATACCGTAATACACACACACAGAAACACATATATATTCTGTCTGATAGAATATATATGTGTGTGTGTGTGTGTGTGTAGACGCCCCCATTCAATATGATTTTCTCTGCTGATAGCGCCGTGTAAGAAACTGTGAACTCTGACGACAAGAGTGACGCAAGTAAGACGGCCTTCTGCCTTTTCCCCAAAAATATCTTAGCATTTCAAACACAGTGGGGTGCCTTTCAGGCTATTAAAAAGTGAAAACCAGCCCTATCAGACTCCTTGAACAGATTTTCGTACATATATATGACTTGCAATTGATGGTTCAAAAATATTGCAACAGAGGGCACGGCAGCGCATTGGTCCTGTTTTAACATTATCTCGTATGGGACCTTTTACAATTAAATTGTAAAATGTTATTTTTTAATAAAAATATAATAGTGAAACTAAATCTGTTAGTGTCGCATTGTGCCTTTGGATATACGTCGTTCCCGCATGAGTTGTACTGTTAAAAATGTTTTCAATGTTAATATCGATTTATATATTAAATTTAAAACCTCATTATACGAAATGGCCATTGAGAGACTATATGCATTCAATTTCATATACCGCGTATTAATAATTTATTAGAAAAGACAGATATTTGCACTTTACACAAATTAAAAAGAATTTTGGAAGTCATTTGTAACTATAAATAATAAAACGTAATATTCTTTACTATATAAACATAAATGACACTGTTTTTTAAGTGCAAAAGTTCAAATGAGAAAATAATTAAGAAACCTAACCCCTAAGCACATGTGATCACGTTAAAATTCTAACATTTACAGCGAATTTTAGAAAAAAAAAACCACCCGCACGTTGCACTTTAATTATAAGGCGGTATTTAGTCGATCAATTTAAGATTACTACTTTATTTTTTAATATTTGACAAGATTCAAAGACATCAAAGAACTTGGTGTTTTTACGCTCTGTTTTACCGAATTTAATATACATGTATATTAATTTTACATGATGGTATATTAAAATTAATGTACGATATATTCAAATTACTTTACTCACATGTATATTAAATTTCCCTTAGATTTTTTAAACAGTGTGGACAACTATATAGTATGTGTCCCAGGTGCTCGGGGTGTGCATGGCACGCTCTGTAGCTATCGGGAATGTTTTGGCTTAAAATGTGTCGACGGTATGCTAAAGTTGAAATGACACAGTCTTGACACTCCAAAATGAAACCCCCCGTGCCCGACGTCGATCCCGGTGATTTGAGGAAAGCAAACGTTAGCTCATACGATATCGAATGATCCTTCACATTTCTTTGGAAGATTCAGTGCATCCTCTTGCCGAGGAGCTGTTCGCTTAAGTTTATCTCCTGTGGTTTCTTGATTAGGGCCCTGGCCATATGTAACTATATGTGCTCTACCCAGAATAATTGTGTTATGAAGATATTCAAGATTAAGTATTCCGCGACCACCTTCACGGCGCAGTGTGAAAA
Organism: Belonocnema kinseyi; assembly: GCF_010883055.1. Taxonomy (NCBI): domain Eukaryota; kingdom Metazoa; phylum Arthropoda; class Insecta; order Hymenoptera; family Cynipidae; genus Belonocnema; species Belonocnema kinseyi. Next base: position 31,391,709 of record NC_046661.1, on the reverse strand, counting down.
AAGTTTTTTTGTTTTGTTTATAAACTTAATATCTCACGATTTGATGAATCGAATTTCACGAAAATTGGAGTCATTATAATTCAAGTAATGTGGAATAAGAAAAAATGATCGAGAAGGCCAAAAATACTTTTCAAGGCCCGAATATTGAAGCCAAGTATGACCCTTTTTGCGATTTTAGCTATAAACTCGACGTTACTTTTACAATTCAAGATATTTTTTTGAAAAAAACTATATTACTTATAAATTTCAGTCCACTGAACTTTAATCCAACAAAAAAGTTACCTAAGAGTTTTTTTTTTCTTAAATTCACTTGGAAAAGAAATCATTTGTGATAATATTTCTTATAAAACGAAAAAAATAGGAAGCGCATCACATTAATACTTCGCAAAAGCTTATTATAAGGTATGTTAAATAATCTATTTTGTTTATAAAAACCATCAAACTCAAAATATTTATCTAATTTAGAATGATTTTTAACACAATATTACATTTCATAAAGAAATACTCATTATTGCACCCAAGAATACATGTTTTTTGATTTTTCAATGCATTTTTCGGGAAAGTGACGATTCGTAAAATTACATTTTAGTTTTACCAACTAAAATACGTAATGTAAATAATGTTTTCGGTAATTTGCGGAATTTTCCGCATTTGAATAGTATTACTAGAGTTTATTAATATTGTTTCCTTATTTTACAATACAAAAATGACACCTTAACTCAGAAATGTTTAACACTAAATAATTTAAGAAATTCAGCATGTAGTCTATGAAAATAAAAAAGTTGGTAAAGAAAATACACGTCTTTTCATAAGAAAATACACAATTTTTCATATTTAAGTGAATTTTCTAGAAAAACAAAAACCCTTACGTAAATTTTTTCGTTCGATTAAAGTCCAGTGGACTCAAATTATTAAGTAACATAGTTTTACCCAACAAAATAACATAAATTATATAAGTACCGTTGAGTTTATAGCTAAAATCACAAAAAGGGCCATATTTGGCTTGAATTTTCGAGCTTAATATCGTGAGATATTAGGTTTATTAACAAAACAATAACTTTTTCCACACTTTGCGGCGTGAGATGTCAAGTCGTGGAATAGAAGACTTAAGGTGCATGCTTTTATTGACGTGCATAACTTTTCATGAAACCAAAATCAAGGGATCTGAGGTCGTACTTCGTCCATGGAACCACTACAAATGAATAGTGTACAATTGTAACAACAAGCATGTTAATTGCAGATACCTTATTTCTCGTCGATAGTTCGAAGGACCAAATCAGTTCGATAAGACGTTTGTATTTACATCGGAGAGCATTCTTAATCGATATTGCGTCCTGGATGCGGCTTTGCGGAACGTCTATATATGTGTCTTTCCAGAGCAAATATGTGTATAGCGTTTCTATCGACGAGATTAGGGCATATGGGGATGCCATTAGGGTTTCCTCGCTTCAAATTAACCTTGGCGCATTTTTCTAACCCAGACTCCATTCCAATCTCTTAAATGTACACTGACAATCTTCAGAAATATATTAAGTTGCTCTTTATTTTTATCATAGATCTTACGATCATCCATGTAATATACATGAGTGACCTTCTGCTTTCGATTGCGAGTTTTGCCGCAGAAATACCCATGGAAATGGCAAAGTGCAAGAAATAGTGACAAAATGAGAGGCAAAAGAGGAGAGGGCTCATGGTGTCGGCCTGGAAGAATCTTTCTCAAAGGTTTTCCAACAGATAGATAAGAAGTCCATCGATACGCAGCGCTTGTAGGATACTGCCTCTTTGCAGACGCACCTATCCATCAGCAGGTTTTCTCGGCAACTTGTTGTACGTTTGTCGAGCCATGTTGTTCGTATATCTCTATAACAATCCTACGTCTAAGGATAGCTATAAAGATCTTATACAGCGTGTTCAGACAAGTTATTGGCCTGTAATTCCCCTGGGTTCGACAAGTCGCCTTTCTTCTGTAGGAGTACAGTGCGCCCTAACACCAACCACTGGAGAATATGCATCTTCATAATACTAACACAAAAGCGACTCACCTACATACAATTTCAAAGCTTTGTAAGTCCCAAAATACTATCGGGCCCAAGAAGTTTATGAGATTTTTCGACTTATTTCATTTTGTTCTATCCGCCGTAATAAGGTTGAGGTAAACTCATGGGACACCATACACACTTGCGCACACACACAAGAATTAAAGGTAATTCTAATCTAATTTTTAAACAATTTTCTTACTCGAACAGTGTAGTTTGACAGGCGGTAGACACAATTCTTTTGCAATGTCTGTGTTCTTCAGTTTCAGTGCCTCATCAACCTGTAAATATTTCAAAGAATTCTATAATTTAGGATTATTTTATAAATCATAATTATGTTTTCAAAAATTCGGTATCAATTGATATTTATTTTAATCAGAAGTGTTTTGAAGTAAAATTATGTAAAAAATTAAATAAATGTTAATGTAGATAATGTTAATCCGCACCGTTTTTCCCTTGACCCATTCGGTAGCGAGAGAACTTGAGGCTATAGCAGAACCACAACCGAATGTTTTGAATTTTGCGTCTATAATTTTTCCATCGTCGTCAACCAGAATCTGAAGCTTCATAACGTCTCCGCAGGCTGGAGCTCCTACTAATCCGGTTCCAACATGTTTATCATTTTTGTCCAGCGAGCCTACATTTCTGGGATTTTCGTAGTGGTCCAAAACCTGAAGGAACAAATTAATTGATGATTTAATTTTAATGAAATATAATCTTCAACCAGTAAATTGTACGGATGAACCACTTTTTTGTCAATAGGATAACCTTAGCAAGACGGTTGCACACAAATTGATCAAATTTGGAAATATGTTTTTAAAACTGATATATCAAAACATACAAAATAATTTCTAGAGCTATCCATTATATTTTTTACCATTTTTATAATATTTGAATCGGTTCTTAAACTACACATAAAATTTTCATGTTAATATAATTCAAAGTTGATGTATGACAAAAAACTTCTCAATCTAGAAGGAAGGAAAATATGTATTATTTATACCGTCACAAGGTCAACACATACACACATGCTTCTATGCATACGCACACAAAATGTTTTCTCACTATATCCGATTTTCTAACTTATACTATACGCAAACCTATACTAAACTAACTTAATGCTACCACATATAACGCTGTATACACTAGTGGAATAACGAAGTTTCGCACGCTGAGTGCCAATATTCGACCGGCTCTTGTATACTAACTAGATGTTTCTTTCACCGCTTATAAGAAACAGAGCCGTATCTGTAGTATTAAGTGCCCCAAGAATGTTTTTCTGTTGAGAAAGCTCATGTAAACAAAATGATTTATTGACATGATACGATGAAAAATCGTAAAAAGAAAAACGGTGATTTTTGATGCCCGTACAAGATTATCGCAACAACTTTTGGAATTTTGTTGAAAATCCAAAATTCTAATTTTGATCGCACAAAAAACCGTGAACTATTACATTTTCATCATAATGAGAATGTACTTGTTTTCTGTGAAAAATGACTTTCGCGGATTTGATCAAATTACGACATTTTGAGGCATTGAGGCTCCGAACTTCTCTCTCCTCTATTTGTTCATTCATAATTTTTTAACTCGAAGTATGGAAAAACTGAAATTTTGTACATAATAATTTTTCACGCTTTAATAACTGATTAGGTGAACTTTCTATTGTTTTAAATAAATTTTTACGTACTCATAGAATACAAATAATTTATTCATCATTCAATTTATTTGCTATAAACCAATTTTATGAACAAAATAGCAAATAGCCTGCAATATCATGTTGATGATGGATTAGGATTTTGCCGCATTACAGAATTTACCGAATGCTCTAAGTGAAGTCGCAGTTGTACCATTGAAACTGTGAAGATACAATTATCCACCATACCTGTATCACCTTTCTTTTGATTTTACGTGCTTTGGCTTGATGAACCATCACAACCGTATTTCACAATTAACTTCAAATTATGAGGTTTCCTTGTATGCATAAATAGAAGAGAAATATCGCGACCTTTAAAAATACGACATATAGTATGATCTAATAAAGATTTTAATTCGATTGTGAAACCCTTTTCCGTTACTTAAATCGAATGTGGATAACATTTTTCTTTCGCTTTTTTTAAATTGTCGTATGCTGGGTAAATGTCAGCACTTAAATTTTTTGCCTGCATATGGGTCATGTGATACTGACTTTTAGACAAATCAGCTTCCTCTATTAACACCAAAACTTCTTCTGATGTGTAAGGAATCGGGAAATCATTCGTATTTTCATTTTCATTTAGAAGGTAAAATTGAATTCATGAATTCTGATACTGTCTTCCTATTACATAGATTTAGCGAGTGTAAAAACAGCCTCTCTTATGTCGATGTCAGTATATTTTTCCCATATATCCAATAAATTTCCTTCGTTTTTTCGAAGTACAACATTTTACAAAGTCACCTGAGTGAAATTCTACGATAAAATATGTGTTCCACCAACCTGCAAACTTGTTTCCAAAACAAGCTTTAATAAATGCTGCAATCTGCTATTTTCTTTTAAAATGAGGGATAAAATCATGATTTAGTTTGTTTTTAACCTTTTCCAATTGTTTATCGTTTAAATTAAATTCTCTTTTTAAATACTGCGCCAAATTTTCCACACCTCCATTCGAATTATAAATAAAAAAATCGGATAGACAAAAAATACATAATGTAATGCAGAAAAGAATACAACTGTAAAAAGAAAACTCTTATTCCAATGCACATACACTTCGGTCTAAGGGGGCGAGAGAGTGACGCTGATAGGTCAGCAGAGCAATTCCACAACAACGCAGGAGTATATGAAAAAAGCGGGCGTCTGCTTCAGTCATTTTCAATCACTGGCAAGAATGTCGCAGGACATTCGCTTCAGTTCGCTTTTAGCCACTCAGTGTTTAGGTCATGCGTTGCGTAGCCAGGTGTAACTAGACGTCCGTGAAGATAGCACAATTTTTTTAAATTACGTTTTTTTATATGTAATCGTTTGGAAACCTATCTTTATCGTTCGGACGATAAAATCCGAAAATGTATTGCCCTTTCAAAAATTTTCTGCTGACTTCACACTTGCACTACACTTTTAATGTTTTCCAACATTTGTTTGCTGAGTCGTTTGGAAACGTTTGAAACCCAATTTTTATCGTTTGGACGGTAAAATACAAAAAGTGATCTACTTTAAAAAAAAAGTATGACCCCTATAGGTCAGGATCAAGGTCATTTGAAGGTAAACTTCTTTGATTCAAGAGTTATCATCTTTTTGAGCTCAGATTCTGAAAGAGCAGAAAATTTTACTTTCGGATATATGTTTACACACGAGTCCCAGTGATCTCTAGAAGTCATATGAAGGTCATATATACGCTATCATTAACAAAATAAATTCACGAATAATGTTTTCCTTTACTGGCGAAATATCTACGAAGAAATTTTCTTTTATGTAGAGTAGCAGTATCTCTTTTGAGAGACCAGCAATAGTCCGCCATCATACTTATGTCCCAATAATCTTGGTATCTTCTTTCGACATCCTTGAAGTCTTGGTGCAATCTCTAACCCTGTTCCTCGCTGAAGTCCCCCAAATTTTCCGAGAAGTAATCAATATGGGAGTGAAGAAAATAGATATTTAAATGCATTAGATACCCCATTTATATATAATTTCTTAACTTTCTATTTACAATATTCTATTAATCAGCATCTTTATTATTTCCCAGAAATTTTTGTTGAACTTATCTGAAACTTTGCCATGCCGCTCGCTCCTTTTTTATCATTCTTCTTTCAAATTATTTATCCTGCAACAGATCTCTTATATGTGGGCCATCAAATTCTCCTTCAATAATCTTAGCTTCAGAAGGTTTTGGAAACTACTCAAAGATTTACATAAAAGTATCACTTCCTTCTGGCAAGTACTTCATTGATTTGATGAATTGTTTAGACAAGCCTAGCTTAATATGTACTGGTGGAAGATGACTTTATGTACAGGGATAAGACTTTCCTGTAAAATATTCATGGTATCTGGTGTTCGATTTTGTCCAAGTGGCCAGTCTTTTGTCACATAATGTTGCTTTCGGTCTCGACTGTCCATTTCACAAATAAAACATGGCTGTTTTGTGAATCCACTTTGTTGGCCTAATAAGCTAGTCGTTATTGTTAAATCTCCGATCAACTGCCGGCCGTGAGAATCATAATTCAATTTCTGGAGCAGTAAATTAAGATTATTATATTCTTCTTTTAACACGACAGAATGATCGACTGGTATAGGAGCATATATGTTGCCATTATGGAGCAAAACAGCCTTTAAACTTCTTGTCGAAGAATCTATAAATAGACGCCAGTCACTAGCTTCATACTTAACGCACTTAAATTCATTTATTAGACCTTCAACGTCGTTACAATATACCAAATTTAATTTATTTGAAAAAAATTTCCTAAATGAACAATCTCGATTTCGGTAGAAAGATATAAGAGTTCCAGGAGCTAGAACCTCTTTTTATTTTAATCTAGATGCTACTAGCTCCGAAAGTTCATTCGATAGTCCTACGTATCGAACCAAGTCACTCAGTTCATCTTGAGTAAACGCATTAGAATTCGTATGTTGATCATCCATTTCTTCCCAGATGTATTAGTTAAGCAGAAAAAGCAATCCGTGTTATGATCTGGCGGATTTCGCCAAATCATTGGTGAGGAAAATCTTGTTTTTTTTTCTGGTATAAAAGTTGTAATCTACATTTTACGTATATAGTTTTCGAACTCCACAAATTGTCCATTCCATTAGTATCGAGACTGAAGAAATTTCTGTAATTTTCTTTTAATTTACCTGTAAAAGGTTTTCTTTCAATACTGATGACGTATTTCCCACAAACAACACAAAAGTTGCCAACATGCGTATTGCAAGGCGAAATTTCTGTTCTTATAGTAGTAGCCTCTACAGAGGCTAAGTTACCCACCAATGTAGAGCTGCGGTCGCATGATGACGATTGCGGGCCCGCTTGCTTACCCTGACCAATCGTCGGTACTGGAGTTCCGAATCCCTACATCGTACAGCTACTTGTGGCCATCTTCAAAATTGCAAGCCACAAGCTTCCATTGCTGAAGTGAAGTTAGCTGAAGGGTAATGAAACAGACGAATCGGATAAGTTCGACTTCATAAAGACGGTCATGTCGAATTGTAAGAGCTGTCAAAGTTACTTACAGGTGTGGGCAAAAGTGCAAAAATACCCAGGTATCAGGATCATAACTTACAAATACGCGCGATTTCAGGAGAATTGCGCCAGAATTGCAGCAGTTTCTGCAATTGGATGTGACTCTAAGTGCGAAGATCATTTCTTCTGTATCCAACTACCATGACGAGATACTTTTCAGGGAATTTAGAATGATCTATTTCACCTTCATATTCTAAAAAAATGTTTTTGACCTTCATATCACCTCTTGAGGTCTCTGAAACCCATGGGCAAAAATATGTTTGAACCTAGAATTCCCCGCTCTTTCAGAATCTGTGGTCAAAAATATGATACCTCTCGAATGAACGAAGTTGACCTTCAAATGAGACGGTCGCTCAAAGAACGACCTAAGGCAACAGGTCGTTTTTCAGGAGAAAATGTTAATACTTAGACAAGGGCCCAACATATCTATATACCAAATTTCATAGTATTTAATCAATTTTTGAGAAAACTTTGAGTGTTTGAAAGCACGCGCCTACCATATTATCACCCGCGTAGTCTTCCGCTCGACTCAACTGACTCCGCTCCTGTGCTTCAGTCGCGAAAGTCAAGCAGTGTAGCCGTGTCGTTTACTTTTTTAAAGCGATATGTCTTTTAAATATAAAATAATGGACACTTTTACGACTGCTAATTCTATCACAACTTCAACATTTAGTAGCACCCATTGTTTTGAAAAGAAAATCACAACGAGACAGGTGCGAATAAACAAATAATAAAAAATAACATTTGTTTTTTTTTATATCATTAAATAAAATTAAATAAATATCTCTTACCATTAAATTATTCTCGTGTTTTTATAGCCATAAAAAATATTTTTAGTAGTTCTTCCGAAAAACGACCTAAGTGCTTTTCCATAATCTCTCACTAAAAATATTGTTTAAAAATGTTTATTGAAGATTTTATGCGTTAAATCCATTATTTGACGGTATATGTTTGCAATAAATCAACAGAAAATGAATTAATTATATTTAACGATGAGTAGTACAATGTTGAATATTCAAATCGTTTTTTCTCGAAACAACTAACTTGCACTTAGGTCGTTCTTCGAGAGAACGCCTCAAATGATCTTGATGCTGATGTATAGGGGTCATAGGGGCTCCGGTTTCGCGATCAGCACATCCGAAAACGTATTTTGTAAGGATCATTACCTCAATATGAGCAGGGAGCTGACACGATTTTCGCTTTTGTATTAGAGGCGTGAGTCAGTTTTGTGAAGAGCGGCGAGTCTTGAAACATTGAAGCCACTACTGCGATGCCCGGTCTGCCCGTTGTCTGTTATTATTTTGCATGTAAGAACTTGTAAAGTGTCATAAATCTATCGTTTTTTTTTTGGCGCATTTTATTCGCTTACGGATTAATTATGTAATCAAAATGGGTGGGCATCGGTGTATAGCTCCGAACTGTAAATCAGGGTATGACTCAGCCCGCTCAAGCGGAGTAAAAAAAGGTTTATTCTGCGTTCCAAAAAATGAGTTTGAAAGTTGACAAAAAGCAATTAAGCGTGCCAAAAAGGATTTCATTGTTAAACCTAGACACGTAGTATGTGAAGAAAACTTCTTAAAGGAACAGAACATTTGGAAAAAGGAAGGTTTAGCTCCTGATGAAACGGTTATTGCGGTAAGTGTTACGATTCGTTTACACTGATGTCCTTTAACCTAAAATAATCAAGTTGTGTGTGATAGTGTGTAAAATAATAGTTTCAATAGTTTTTGAAATTTAAAAAATAGTTCAAGATCCTTAATATCTGTAAGAAAAATGTAAAAGTAACATTAACGACAATGTTCAATTATCGCTGAGTTTCAATATTTATGTACAATTACATTAATTTATTAATAAATTCAAATGTTAAAGTAAATTAAAATTGTAAAATAATTGTTTTTTTGCAGCCAGAATGGCATGGTAAACGTAAATTAAAACCAGGGGTTTCGAAATCTCAATTTCTAAACTGCCCGGAGCATTGTTCGAAGGGTGATAAAAAAAACCCCCCTCGTCTAATAAAGCGCGATTTTTTGAGAAAGGATTCTGAAATGTCTAATTAAAAATTCAGCCTTCGAACAATGATCAGGGCAGTTTGTAAATTGAGATGGCAAAACCCCTAGTTTTAATTTAGGTTTCTTTTACCATTATGATTGCAAGAAAATCATTATTTTACAATGATTATATAGTTTAATACTTGCATTTATTAATAAATTAATGTAATTGCGCATAAATATCGAAAATCTGCGTAAATTGAAAACTGTTATTATTGTTACTTTTACATTTTTCTTAAAGATAGTAAGTGTCTTAACACATTTTTAAAAGTTTTAGAACTATTAAAACTATCATTTCACACACTATCAAAACAATCTAAAAGTTCGGCAACAACAAGAATATCTCAAAATTTAAAAATCAATGCATACATGAAGCCGTCAGAGCCATTCGGTTATGTTAGGTTAAAGGAGATCGGTGTAAACAAATCGTAATATTTACCGCCATAACCGTTCAATCAGGAGATAAGACTTCCTTTTTCCAAATATAACATTAAATATTGAAATGTTTGTATATTAGAGTTTTGAAAATGGAATCAATACAAATTCAAAACTTTCGAAATCTTATTTTCAACTATGAAATATAATTAATTTTCAACTCGATGGAATTCAAGTGGCAATTCAATTCAATTCAATAGTGGCAATAACGTGAGGCAAAAGAGGAGTGGGCTTATGGTGTCGCCCTGAAAGATACTTCTCTGAAACGTGACCTTGTTAGTTGTCACACGATTTTTGCCAGATGAGATAGTAAATCTGGTTTTCCAAAGCGGCATC
>NC_046661.1:31366524-31381553 GCF_010883055.1 Belonocnema kinseyi | reverse complement strand
CTCGCACCACAGAGCATGCAGCCGTGCCATGTAACCCCGTTCACGGGCCACACTCGCATCGTAGCAGTCTAGTAAGTCGTGATTCAGTCGCTCCGTCTACCCAAAGGTCACGAGATCCCGCCGATCCATCGCATTGAATCCATTTTCATTAGCTCACCAGCTCTAGATTGGTCGGCATTGTTGGCCGACCCATTGTCGGGAGCCCTGCGCGTTCTGTTGTTTTGAACCGCACTTACTACAACTATGTTTGGTGTTATCATTGTTGTTCCCACGAGAAGCTAGGGAAAGGGGTTCGTCCATCCTTATAGAGCCCCGTATGCAAGGATAAGGCTGCTTACTCTGAGAGGTCGCCTGGTATCCCAGAGTCACCGTTCTAGACACCTCACCCAAGTGCCATTCAGCTTTCGGCATGGTTTTCACACCTCCGCTTGGGGCTTAATTCCTTCGGGACCACCCCTGGACAATTGTCCGCGACTGCCTATTTATTTTTTTAACCATATTCAGCAGAAATCCTTGGTACAGGGACCCTCTATCCGCAACCCGAGGACGCGTTCGGTGGCTTTGTCATAGGCCCTTCGGTTTGATTCTAGAGGAATCAAAACCAAACCGAACCGAATATATGTGTGTGTGTGTGTGTGTGTGTGTAATTTTATAATTATATACAAAAATCGTTTTTGAAATAGTTAAACTTTAACTCGAGTAATTTCTATTAACACTTTAATTTAATACTTTAAATAATCTCCAAACATAAAAATTTTTAACATTTTTAATTTTTTCTGTTTTCTAAATTTCAGTCTGAAATAATTTCATTTCGAGATCGGCCAATTGGAAAACGTAATTTTATATTTTGAACGCTTTCAATTAATCCATGATTATTAATTTTTTATGAATCAACTTTCAATTTTACAATTCAAAATGAGAAGACTTGAATCCCATCGAGTTAAAAATTATCCTTATTGAATAGCTGAAAATGTTTGAAAATTGGATTTCGACAGCTTTGAATTTTTATTCATCCCATTTTCAAAAATCTAATCTGCAAACATTTCAATATTTAACGTTTTGGAACCTTTCTCTTTTTTTAAATTTCCATCTGGAACTTTACAAAATTTCAAGTGATTTCAAAAGATTTTTACGGATTTTAAATATTTGAGGATGTTTTAAAAGATGTCAAGGAATTTTTAATTAGTTTTTATAATTTAAAGGAATTTCAAAGATTTAAAAAAATTTTAGAAGGGTTATTTAAAAAAATTCAAAAGTACTTTAGAAATATTTTTAAAAAAATTCTAGATATTTCAAAACATTTTAAAGGATTTGACAAATTTGACAGAATTTTAAAAGATTCCAAGGAATTTTCAAATGATTACAGTAATTTAATACAAAATTTTAAAGGATTTGATATATTTCATGGTATTTTTAAAATTTCAATATATTTTCAAGAGCTTTAAAAAATTTCAAGAGATTTCAAAAGATTTGAAATATTTGAGGATGTTTTAAAAGATGTCAAGGAATTTTCAACTTATTTTTATTAATTTAAGAAATTTTAAAGAATTAAACAAATTTTAGATTCTTTATTCAAAAAAATTCAAAAGTACTTTAAAAATCTTAGAAAAAAAGTTTAAGGTGTGTCAAAATATTTTGAAGGAATTTCAATATTTGAGAGTATTTAAAAATTTTCCAAGGAATTTTTTATTGTTTGTGTTAAAAAGTAATGCATTAAATTTAATATATTTATGCATATTAACTGTTATTAACAGGGAGAATAGGCCCAGTTCGCCCACGGATATTAATGATTTAATAGACAAAGTTAGGTATGAAAAAATAAGATGTATGTTCGTTTTTGATTCTTGCAGTTGATTTTTTCAATTTCTAAGAAATTTGCTAGTCACTCAAAAAAAGACTGTTTAAGTTAACCACCTGTAATAATGTCTATTAATAAATATTACGACTTTACCGCAACATCACTTTTGTAAATGATAATTTTCAATTAAGTAATTTTATTTCATGATCAAATGTTTTTCAACTGTTTCTAAACATTATTGATTTTAAAAAAATGTCTGTTTAAATCAACCAGAATTATGGTTAAATAAGCCCTTACTATTTTTCCTGGTTATTCTAGTTAAATTCTAGTTAAATTAACCAGAATTCGGGTTGATTTAACTAGATATTTTTTTGAGTGAATATTATAGGAAATAACTCTGTTCTTCAAATTTTGCTATCGCAGTATACAATTTGTAAACTTTTTAAAACTTTGAAAGAGGTAAGAAAAATGAAATTCATGATAGGCAAACAACTTAGAATATCTTAATTTTTTAAATAATTGAGTTTTGATTTTAGAACACACGAAAAAAAATATAGAAGATTTTAGGACAATTAAAAGATTTTTTAGGAAAACTGAATGATTTGAAAAGATATTTCGAAGGTGTAGAAGTTTTGTAAAGGTCTTAAAGTAATTTAAAATTTGAAGTTTTTTAGACAATTAAAAATGTTCTATACATTTTTAAAATAACTTTTAGCAATTTTATAAAATGTTGAGTATTTCGAAAAAAATATTAGAAGCTATTTAAGAATTTTGAAAGGATGAAATTTTGTTGTTAAGACTTCTCTGAAAGTTTCTAAAACTCTCTAAGTATTTTGAAAATTATTTCTTGAAATCTTTTAAAAGTCTTAAATATCTTTTAAGCTAACTCTAATTTTTCCTAATATTTTGTGTATCCTGCAAAATAAAAAAAAAAGCATAAAAATTTTCTGCAGTTTTTTCGGCATATGTGAACTCTTGAAAAATGTTTTTGAAAATTTCTCGGGAATCTTACGAAAATTATATTTATAAAACTTTAAAAAGAAACCGATAAGCCGCGATTCCTTCTTGTCAAATCTTGGAATGTTGTTTTTACCTTTTGTAATAAGCAAATAGTTATTCCAAATTTGTATTTTGTATTAAAAATGGTTCTAATTGCAAAAAAAATCTGCCCGCTACGCGGGTACGTTCTCATCACGCGCTTCGCTCGCCAGTGTGAGCGCGCCTAGGGCGCGCAACTTTTGGTTCTCGCGCTTCGCGCTACGCGCTTGGTCTTTATATTTTCGCACATTCTTGCGTAAACATTTTAAAATTAAGACTCAAAACACCCACCACTGTAATTTTGTAATTTTGAACTCTCTTTTGTTAAAGCTCTTTTGGCTTTAACGAACACATTCTCATCACGTATTTCGTGCTTCGCACTCGATTTTATCCAACATGTACACTTTTCTACATTATACATAACATTTTTGTATACATTATAATACATTTTTATGTAACTCTGCCTGGGATTAATTATTAAAAAATTGCAAAATAAAAAGCAAATTGTATTTATCATGATTATTTTTGTTTTTGTTTCTTATTTTGCTTTAAATTGTATTCTAAGCTGCTCTGAAACATGCATCATTTCAATAAATGTATATCATTACAATTCATAATATGCATGAAAATTGAATCATACTAATTCTTATTTCCTTGTTTTTATAATTTTTTATTTTTAATGTTGTTTTTTACGATTGAATAAAAACTACTGCGCATCTGCATAGGGTCTAATACAGGAACCTATACAGGGTCCTATATAGGAGCCTATGTCCTCTTTCGTCTTTTCTGCACTTTTTCCAAAAAGTTCATTTTTGCATTTTTTATTTTATGTTTTACGATTAAAAGAAGATGTACTCGTCCAATCAAAAAAATGATTAATAATAAATTTATAGATCTTTTTAGGTGAACAACTTTGTCTGGTAATTTAAGTTCGTACCTTGTGTCGTTTTTTCAAACAAATTTAATATTTTTATTTTGAATGATATTTTTTACGACTAAAGCAAAAACTACGTGTCCTATCAAAAATTATAGCTCTTTTTTGGATGAACAATTTTTGTCTCATTTTTTTTCGTAGCTTATATCGAAAAGTGATTCATTATAAATTTCTAGTTCTTCCCAGGGCGTGCAATTTAAGCTTTTTTATTTTTTCGTATCTTGCATAGTTTGACCAAAAAATGAAATTTTTTAATTTTTCATTATTTTTGATACGATCAAATTTGGAATGTTCAACTCTTCGATCAAATTTAAAAAGTTGTTATCGTAGTCCTGTAGGGATTTCAAAAAGTTAAGTTTTTCTTCTCTTGGCTTTTTTTCATATCATGCGTTGTTTGGCTTAAAATGTTCATTTCAGTTTTTTTTTTTTTATATTGAAAATGCTCTAACTCTGATAATTTTCTTTTTATAGAAAAAAGTCATGGGGATAAATTGCTTGAGTTTCTGAGTACTATGGACAACCTTACATAGAATTTTTAAATATTGAAAAAATGTGGTTTCAAAATTTTTTTGTACGATCAAATTTGGAATTTTCAACTTTTTAACCAAATTGAAAATGTTTTTCTTATAATTTGTTAGGGCTTTTAAAAAGAACGTTTTTTTTCTCTTGAATTTTTTTCGTATCATGCGTTGTTCGGCTTAAAATGTTCATTTTAATTTGTTTTTTTGGATTTTGAAAATGCTCTAAACTCTGGTAATTTTTGATTTTTCAAAAAGAGTCATTAGGATAAATTGTTCAACTTTTTGAATACTATAAATAACCGTACAGAGAATTTTGGAATTTTTAAAAAAGTGGTCTCAAAAATATTCAAAATGTGCCCACTTTTTGAATTTTTATCCAAAATGGCTGGCTAACGAACTTGAGCTTTACTTTAAGACACTAAACGATTGTGCCAAAGGGCAATATAATAGATTAATTTTTTCGAAAGTTATCGTGTTCACAGACAGACAGACAGACAGACATACAGACACATGCGTAAAAACCTGTTTTTCGGTTTCAGAGGGTCTCAAAACGTGGACATTTGACAAAAACTGGGAGGGGGGCGGTCAAATTTTACACAAATCTAATACCTTCTCTGATGAGAATGTAAAAACGTAATTTTTTATCTCTAAACTGAAGCTGAAATTATTAGCCTAGATTTTAAAAAAGTTTTTTCTTTCTCTTTTGATAAGCTGAAGATAATAACTCAGTTATTAGTACATATACTACATTAGGAAATGTGAAAATTATTAAAAGTTAAAAGAAAATTAGATACTTTTTTATTTAATTTATTTTAATAAATTTATTTATTCATTTAAAGTTTAACTAAATACAATTTAATTAGATCATATAATAAGTGTTGAAGAAAGCAGTTTTAAAGAGATACTCATCTATTTATATTGCATTTGTTTCGCGAGGAAATACATTTCTCGGAAACTCTCCGCCGGTTCTGCGAACTAGAGGAGCTAAGATTCGGCAAGAATCGAAGATTCCCCTCCGCCCTACCAATATCATTTCAACAAATTGGGTGAATTCAGGAATTTTTCGTTCCGGACTTTTCTAATTTAAGAATTTTCAATACTCTGTAAATATTAAATATCACATCAAATTATATCAATTTAGGAAATATTGTACATAAAATTTTAAAGAAAAAGATTCAACAACCGCCGCATGGTTCTACTGTCGGCAACCGTCATCTAAAAATGACACCAGCCCAAGCCCATACGCGATAAATCATATTTACTTTTTCGAAATTTCTGAGTGTTGATACTTTTGTCAATCTGAATTTTCTTTTATCTTTTAAAAATCTTCTCAATATTAAAATTGTACAGAATCTTTTTTAGCAATTTCTTGAAATGTTTTAAAAAAGTTGTAGAATAATCTCTCAAAATTAATTTTTGATAATTTTGACAATTTTCTTTAAAATTTTTGGAATCTCTTTATGTATTCTCTTCAAATGCACTTCAAAAATGAGAAAAATATTACATTTTTTAGGAAACTTAAGAAAACTTTTTTATAATATCCAAATCTTTCAAAATTCTTAAAAAGCGTTTTCTTTCGAAATATAAAAAAATCTATATTTCGCTGAACATTTGTCGGCATCTCAGCAACTAACAAATTGAAAACATCCACTAAAATCATATTCATACAAAAAATTTGAAAGGATTTCTTGTTTTTAAAAATAAATTGTTAGAGACAATTTTAAAACATTTCTAAAAATGCTGAGAAAGAATCCATAATATCTTCAACAATTTTTTAATTATTTAGGACATAAAAATTGTAAGAAAAATTGGAGTGTTGAAGTGATTAAACATATTTTAGAAGTTTAAAAGATTTCCTAATATTTATAAAATATTTATAAAACGACGAATTTTCAAGAAAAAGTTAAAAATTCTATAAAAAAAAGTATCTTTCAATTAAAAAAACCCTGTCATTATTTTCAAGATTACATGATTTTTACACTTTTTCCACAACATTTAAAAAATGCAATGACCCTGCCAAGTCCTCCAGGTTTCGTGTAAAAGAAATAATTAACTTACGTTATGTCCCATTTGTGTTCTAAATCAACATTCATACCTTTCGTAACACAGAAACTATAATTAGCTTTTGGACTGAATTGTACTTTAATAAATTTTTCCAATTTCACTACACAAAAAAAACTTTAAAAACAAATTATTAAAAAAAAAATCGGTTTTGAAAGATTTTGTATTACATGCTTAGATACTTTTTTTAAACTTTGAACGGTTTCAAGAGAATGAAACAATATTTTTAAGATTATTACGAAAATTTGAAAGGGTTTTTTTATATTAATTTTTCTGATAACATTTTTTTTAACATTTCTATAAATTCTGCGAAAAAAATCGGAATATTTAAGACAAGTTTTTAAATATTTTTTCAAATTTTAAGAAAAATCCGCTTCCGTTTCAGACATTTTGAAATTTTAGAAGATTCTGAGTGATTAAAAAAAATATTTCCGAAAATTTACCACATATTTTTTAAAAACAACTTACATTTGTTACACAAAAAATGAATTTTATACCAAGATTAATTTTAAAGCATTAAAAAGACAAATTAAATAGCTCAACTTTCAACCTAAAAACAACGGATTTAAACAAAGTTTAATTTTCAATATAAAGAAGAACTTTAACCTAAAAAATTATTTTTCGGATAAAAACAACAAACTTGAAAACAAAAATTTCAAAATTGTCAACTAAATAGATGAATATGTTACTGAAAAAGATCAATTTTGAACAATAATTAAAATAGTTAAGTTTTCAATTCAAAATCAACAAATTTCCAAAAAGAATTCAATTTAAAAAAAAAGAAGATTTTTTAACCGAGAAGATAAATTTTCTGCAAACAAAGACTGTGAATTCAAAAAATATATAGTAACCTTTAAACACAAAAAAAATTATTAATTTCCAATCAAAATGTTTGTTATTTTCCACCATATTTTTTTTTTATCGTTATGTACTAAAAGAATGATTAAAATTTTGATTAACAGGCTCATAAATTAATCTTTGAATACTAAAAAACCAGTAATTTTTTTAAAATGTTTAATTGTGGATAATTTTAAAAATTCGCTTATTATCATTCAGATTCACCTAGCCAGTTTGCGAACTAGAATATAGACCATATACGCGAAATTACCCACTTTGATCTTCTCTACCGACATTGTCAAACTGGAAAAATGTCGCCCTGTTTGACTGCTCAAGTAGAACCGTCTATCATCTATTTCAGTTCGTAAACTGGCCTGAGTAATTGGGGGCGCTTTATTTTAGTTCGCAAAAGCCTCAGGTAATAGGTGGCGCTAGCGAAAATCGTTCGAAATTAAATACATGGGAACGCCTATCTCCCACTTCATCTCTAATCACGCTGTCTATTGTAACGTTGTCGTAAACCGCAAGTAGTGACGCCATCTATTAAGATGTCTGCATGCCGAGGGCCAAGCAATAATACCAATTGCATGGGACGAATCTTGCTTTTTTAATATCTTGGCAAAAAATGATTGTTCACCATAAGTACATTTGGATATTGTTTCTTATTTTTCGAGATCTATTAAATTAAATAATAAAATCGGTACGAAAAAAATTATTCATTTTATTGTTGAATTGAATAATTTCTTAAAAATAAAAAATAATATCCAGATACATTTGTGGCGGCAAATAATTGTTTTCTGATTTAATCTGATAATAAAATTTTCTTCCGTGCAAATTTTATTATTGTTTGATCCTCAACGGCTCAGCGTGCATACATCTTGGGGTTCTCGCACTTGCGCTAGTTTACTGAATTTTCCGAATAAAAAAATATTCTACAGAATTATACAAAAATACTTCCCTTAGATTGTTTCTATTATGGAATTTCCTGTTTATGATATTTTGAATTTCTTATAATAACACTAAAAATGATTAGGATCGTAACTCCATAAGGCACTCCAGCAAAATGAAGGTTAAATTCGTTAACCAGATTTTTCCAACCAAAATTTAAAAATGTAGAGCATTTTCAGAATTTGAAATTTTTATTTTATAAATTGTTGTCAACATTTATTACAGATGGATACAATAATTGCAAATTATCCCAACTAAAATTTTAATTTTGATGAAAATTAAAAAAGTTATATACTTTCAACAATTTTTAAATGTTCAAAAAATAGAAAAAAATGGATTTCGGATAGATTAGGAAATTCCATTCAAATTTCTCACTAGATATAAAATATATTTAGAAACTGTGTCAGTTAAATTCTTTGATTATAGCAAAATTTAAAAAGTTAAAGAGCTTTTTCGAAATGTGAAACAAAATTTGTTTATGAGCTTTAGACATTTTTGTCAAATTTTCTGGTACACGCCAAAAAGACTCGAAAATGATCCTAATTACATCTTCAATTTCGATAAAAATTTAAAAAGTTCTACTAGATATGAAATATATTTCGAAACTATTCTCGTAAAAAAACGTATCCGCGTGCCCTAGGCGCGCTCAAACTTGGCGCAAAGCGTAGCGGTCAATGAGAATGTGCACGCGCGGGGGCATATTTTTCTATAAATAAATGAAAAAAAAATTTAAAGCAAACATACTCTAAAAAGAGCAGTGAAGGTATAATTTATAGTTACGAAAGTCAAATATTGTAAAATTGAGATTTTAGTTTTGTTTTAAACATCACACTTTTCCGCAATGACGGAAAATCTGAAATCGTCGAAGCACTACAAAAAAAATTAAAAATATTTCTCAAGGAAAAGTTTCTGTTAATTAAAGAAGGGGGAGATTAAATCTAATTTTGTACTACACTTACCCATAACGACCGCTACATTTATGACACATATATGTAACTTTCATCAGATACTACATACATACGTTTTCGGTTAATGAAGGAATTAATTATTAAAATATTCCATTGAACTTGCATTTGTATGCTCCTTGTATTATTTCTACCACTGGAAAAATTAAATTCAAATTGTTCGTGCGCCAAGGAAAGAATTTCCTGCTTTTTGTAAAAAATAGTACAAAATTATCGTATCTACTGTACGTACATCTTTTAATTCTAATGTCAATTCATTTATTAGAATCATTTCAATTCTTCTTATGATTAATTATTACAATTCAAAATAATTATTTTCGTGATATTTTATAATTAAAATTGACTTGGTGGTAATTATTAACAATATTGTTGGTCACATGGTATTATAACATTGCATGTATCAGAGTGGCCCTTCAAGATTAAGATGCAAATTCCTGGTTAATAAAATGTTCAAATTGAGGCCTTTAAAACTAAACAATTTTCTTTCAATCGTACAAAATAAGATTAAAAATAAAAAAATCAATTTTTTCGGAAAACGACACGAGACGAAAAAACAAATTAAAAGACAAAAGTTCTTTAACCATAAAATATCTACAAGTATGTTATAAACTCTGGTTATAAAAATATATTAAAAGTAGAAAAATCAACTTTTTGGAAAAAGGACACAAGAGAAAATAACGTTTTATTTAACAATATGCCTAATGCACATTATGAATGGTAGTAATATAAATGTATTGAAATGATATACATTTTTCAGGGTGGCTAAGAATAAAATGTAGTGCAAAATAAGAAACAAATATTAAAGTTAGTAGTGCAGTAGTTTCTAAATATATTTTATTTATCTGGATGTTATTTTTTTATTTTTAAGAAACTATTCAATTCAACAATATAATGGATCATGTTTTTCGTACCGATTTTATTATTTAATTTAATAGATCTCGACAAATAAGAAACAATATCCAAATGTTCGTCCCATGCAATTGGTATTGTTGCTTGGCCCTCGGCATGTAGGCATGTTTAACATTGGAGTTCTAAAATAATCCAAACGGTTGGCAAAGAAAAAACCTAAAAAATTGTGATTTGTAGTGCAACTACTTTTTTTTGAAAAGGCGATAACTTTTTGGATTTTATCGTCCGAAGGATAAAAATTGAGTTCTAAACGATTCCCCATGATTTCAAAACGATTCAACAACAAAATTTGAAAAACATTAAAAGTGCAGTGCAAGTGTGAAGTTAACACAACATTTTTGAAAGGGCGATAACTTTTTGGACCTTATTGTCCAAATGATAAAAATAGGTTTCCAAACAATTCCAAACGATTCCATATGAAAAAATATTTTTTAAACATGTCGTGCTATCTTCACGTACTTGTAACTAGGCATTCCGAAAATGTCGAAGTGAAAAAAGCGGAAGAGTTTACCTTTCGTAGAGATACAGTCCAACTCCAATAACTTTCCAATTTCGAGGCTATAGGAGCGGAAATTTCCAGGAATTGTGGACTTATCGGATGCTCCCACTAGTAGCACGATATTAGGTACGCGAATGCGTAAGTCATGGGCGCAAATCAGGAGCAAAATAGCAGACGTAGTGGGAGAACCCCAATTAGTGTGCGTGCCGTACGAGTGATTAAGTTTTAAGAAGAGTCTACGAGGTGTGTTCAAAAGATAAGGTGACTTTATGGTTTTCTCTAAAAATATTCATTTATTCCTCAATATTTATGTTGTCCCCTTCATAGTAATCCCCCTCAGATACAATACACTTGTGCCAGCGCTTTTCCCAATCATCGAAGCACTTCTGATAATCATTTTGTGGTATAGCCTTGAGTTCTTTCAGCGATGCAGTTTTTATCTCTTCAATCGTTGAAAATCGATGTCCTTTCATGGGTCTCTTCAGTTTTGGGAAAAGAAAAAAGTCACTGGGAGCCAAATCCGGCGAATATGGAGACTGAGACACGACTGTGGTGCTGTTTTTGGTCAGAAAATCTTTCACAGGCAACGATGGATGAGCAGGTGCATTATCGTGATGCAAAAGCCACGAATTGTTTTTCTAAAGTTCCGGACGTTTTTTGCGTATCGCCTCTCGCAAACGGCACATGAGCCAACCGATATGCCAACATCTTCAGCAACTTCCCTGATGGTAAATGGGCGATTTTTCAAAACCATTTCTTCCACTGCTTGAACGTTTTCATCTGTTGTTGACGTGCTGGGGCGTCCAGGGCGAGGTTCGTCTTCGACATCCTCTCGGCCTTCTTGGAACAGCTTGTACCACTTATACACATTTTTCTTACTCAGAGTAGACTCACCGTATGCAACTGTCAACATTTCAAGAGTTTTAGAGCACTGGATTCCATTTTTCACACAAAATTTAATGCAAACTCTTTGCTCCATTTTTTTCGAAAGAAGAAAATCGCCGAGCACACCCAACTCTTCTAACCTTTTACGCCTCTGTCAGAAAAAAAACACGAGCTATATAGTCAAAACTGTGAACATATGATCGTGACGAGTGTACCAACACAACAAAACAAAGAATCTAAAACTTGAATGTACGTAACCCGCGAAAATTGAAGTCACCTTACTTTTTGAACACACCTCGTGCACTTATCGGATGGAAAGTTATCGGAGTTGGACTGTATAAGTTTTTAAACTAAGTAAAATCAGGTGCCTCAAAACAGTCTATTTTGCAGAATTTATGTTTTTACTGGGAAATTCACAAATTTGTAGGAAAAAAAATCCCGAACATATGTCCAAGTTCGATTTTAAAGACTTTTAAAATAATGAGTTAAATTGTAGTCTTTTTCAATTGTGATACCATTTACTTTAAAATCCGTGATTCTAAAACCTTTTAATTTAACAATTTTCCATTTTAGATTTTTATTTTTAAACTGACATTTTTCATTTAAAGAATTTCAAAATGCAGACTTGAACACTTGAACAATTAAAAAGTAAAAGCGTTTGAAGTGGGAAATTTTAAATGAAAAACACTTCTCCTTTACCGATCATTACTTAATAAAATATTTATAAGTTTCAAAAGAAGTTCAAAACTAATTTCAAATTGGAAAAATTGTTAAATAACTTCTAGATTTCTTAAGACTTGGAAATAATTTACGAAATATTCAGTTGAAAAAAATTTAATTCTTCAATTTTCAATGTTTCCAGCTAAAGTTGCTGAAAATAATATAATTTTAAAAATGTTCATGTTCATTGATTGATTTTTTAATTTAGAGCATTGAAAATGATTCCGTGGATATATATTTTTGGAATTAAATTTGAATTTTTGTACTCTATAATTTATAAAAGTTAAAAATTCTAAATTTGCAGATTATCTGCATTTCATTATAACCTGTTTAATTGGAAAGAGTTACTACTTTCCATTTTGTACGTGTAAATTATTGATCATTCGATTACACAGTTTTTTAATTACGCCAATCTCTCGCTATCAGTCAGTCCGTTATTAGCCTTCCTAGAACTGCTGACTCGCGCACTTGGTCCGGGGAGCAGGGCGAGAGCGGTTGCGACATTATACATTAAAAATGTGTCATAAGGATAACTGCAGGATTTCACCGGGAGCGGGTGCTAATCTGAAAAGTTGCATTCGCTCCCAGCGAAATCGCGGTAAAATTTCAGCCACAACCACGTCTCACGACCTTGAAATAGGTGGTTACAGTCTGTAACGGAATCAATACGACGATTTGGCAAAAGTTTCGTGCACCCTGAGAACACGGAGTGATTCAAGGACCACCGCCTTCTGCATTTTTCCCGCAAGTGTTTTAGCATATTGTTCACACGCAGGGATGCTTTTCAGGCTATTAACGAGTGAAAGCTTGTCACCTCCAAGAGCACCTTTCTTGTCCCAATATCAAGAGATCTGAGCTCGTTCTTCGTCCATGGAACTACTCCAAATGAACAGAGTACTACCGGGACGGCAAGCATGTTCGCTGCAGATACTTTGTTCGTCGCCGTAGTTTGGAACACCAAATCTGCCGGATGAGAGGTATTTATCTGCTTCGGAGAGTATCCTGTATAGATGTCACATCCTGAATGCGGCTGTGGCACGCCCAGGTATGTATAAGTCTCTCCAGCGCAAAGGTGTCGTATAGCGCTTCTATCAACGAGCTCAGGATCTTCAGGGATGCCATTAAGTTTTCCTCGCTTCAAATAAATTTTGGCGCATTTGTCTAATCCAAATTCCATTCCAATTTCCTTAGTATATCGTTCGACAATCCCTAGAGCTAGATGTAGTTGCTCATGGAGTCACCCTGAAAGACACCTCTCTGAAAGGTGACCTTGTTAGTTGTCACACGATTTTCCAGATAAGATAGTAAATCTAATTTTCCAAAGCGGCATCAATCTCTCGATGCACCTAACGATTTGCGGATGAACGTTTAAGCTTTCCAAAAGACAGATGATAAGTCTATTTGAGATCGAATCGAAAGCTTTCCGATAATCAATCCAGGCCATCGATAGGTCACGATAGTAGAATACTGCATCTTTGCAGACACATCTATCGATGAACAGGTTCTCCCGACATCCCGCTACGCTTTTCTTTAAGCCTCGTTGTTCATACATTTCTTGCCATACAGGTTCAATTGTCCGAACAATCCTATCATTTAGGATAGCTGTGAATATCTTATACAGTGTGTTCAGACAAGTGATTGGCCTGTAATCGGCTCTACCGACTTTAAATATGAGGTGAAAATACGGGCCAAACACTTATGGCTTGAAGGAAACTTCTTCCACCAGAAGGTTTTGATACAATTTGGTCCCGGTGCTGAGTAGTTCTTCATACCTCTTAATACTTTTTTCACCTCCTCGGTAGTAATGGGTGGGCATTCTTCATCAGGTGTTATGAGGGCATCACACAGCTTCTTGAAGCTATTTATATTTTCTGAGTCTCCGTCCAGTCAATGCTGCACTTCGTAGACTTCTCTCCAAAATATTTCGACCTCCTCTTGTTTGGGCGGGTGGTCGACAGTAACTGGAGGGTCTTGGAAGAGTCGAAATGGTTCAGAGAGAAACTGTTGATTTTCTCTGACCCACCTCTTCCTCCGCTCTAGACTTCTCTTAGCGTCAGATAGTATCCGTATTCTCTCAACAATATGCTGCCTGATGGTCAGCAGCTTTGACTTGTTAAGTGTGTGATAACGGGTCCGGAGCTCTCGCTGCATTATACACACAATAATTTATAGCCCAGAGGTCGGATTCTTCGGAAAAATGTGCATGAAGCTCGGCATCCATTTCAGCCAGATCTCTAGGCTTGAGAGAAACCTTAGTGATGATGTTTCTCCAGGTCATAAAGCATCGCTCTTCCTTTATTAGATGCCTGTCCGCGGTTGGTCTTAGTGTCGTCTCTCTTTCCCCTCTTAGCTCTTAGCCCTCTCTTAGCCCCTTTTTCGGAGTAGTTCAGCATGGTTTCGCAGACGTTGCTGCGAAAAGTGCGATAGCTCCGGGTGTTTCTCGCACCACAGAGCATGCAGCCGTGCCATGTAACCCCGTTCAGGGGCCACACTCGCATCGTAGCACTCTAGCAAGTCGTGATTCAGTTGCTCCGTCCACCCAAAGGTCGCGAGATCCCGCCGATCCATCGCTTTAAATCCATTTTCATTGGCTCCCCCAGCTCTAGATTAGTCGGCATTGTTGGCCGACCCAGTGTCGAGAGCCCTGCGCGTTCTGTTGTTTTGAAACGCACTTACTACAACCATGTTTGGTGTTGTCATTGTTGTTCCCACGAGAATCTAGGAAAAGGGGCTCGTCCATCCTTGTAGAGCTCCGCATGCAAGGATAAGGCTGCGTATTCTGAGAGGTCGCCCGGTATCCCAGAGCCACCGATCTAAACACCTCAACCAGGTGCCATTCAGCTTTCGGCACGGTTTTCACACCTCCACTTGGGGGTTAATTCCTTCAGGACCACCCCTGTACAATTATCCGCGA
>NC_046661.1:31357976-31366424 GCF_010883055.1 Belonocnema kinseyi | reverse complement strand
AAATTTTGTGTGAAAAATGGAATCCAGTGCTCTAAAACTCTTGAAATGTTGACAGTTGCATACGGTGAGTCTACTCTGAGTAAGAAAAATGTGTATAAGTTGAACAAGCTTGTTCCAAAACTGCTTAATTTTGATCAAAAGATCCATCGCATGACCATCGCTCAGGAGATGTTGAATGAAGTCAATAATGATCCTGATTTTCTCAAAAGGGTTATAACTGGGGATGAATCGTGGGTATATGGTTATGACGTCGAAACTAAAGCCCAATCGTCTCAGTGGAAGCATCCTGAGTCTCCAAGACCGAAAACAGCACGTCAAGTTCGGTCAAATGTGAAGGTTTTGCTCACTGTCTTCTTTGATTACTGTGGCGTAGTGCATCAGGAATTCTTACCACAAGGTCGTACGGTCACTAAGGAGTATTACCTTCAAGTTATGCGCCGTTTGCGAGAGGCGATACGCAAAAAACGTCCGGAACTTTGGAAAAACAATTCGTCGCTTTTGCATCACGATAATGCACCTGCTCATTCATCGTTGCTTGTGAAAGATTTTCTGACCAAAAACAGTACCACAGTCATGCCTCAGCCTCCAAATTCACCAGATTTGGCCCCCAGTGACTTTTTTCTTTTCCCAAAACTGAAGAGACCCATGAAAGGACATCGATTTTCAACGATTGAGAAGATAAAAACTGCATCGCTGAAAGAACTCAAGGCTGTACCACAATATGATTATCAGAAGTGCTTTGATAATTGAAAAAGCGTTGGCACAAGTGTATTATATCTGAGGGGGATTACTTTGAAGGGGATAACATAAATATTGAGGAATAAATGAATATTTTTTGAGAAAACCATAAAGTCACCTTATTTTTTGAACACACAGTAAGGACGTTTACTATGTAGTCATAGGGAATATAATTATATAAACTCTAGCATATAATGCAACCCGTCTTGCATTTGTGTAATGCAAAAAAGTACTATATAGGCGATTTTAATTCGGTTTCAAAATCTCCCGCGCTTGATATCTTGCGCTGAATGGTCAAAGGCTTCGAGACTCAGGCAAAATATACGTATAACCCATGAACATAGGAAACAAGGGACTAGGCATGCCATTGCGGGGTTGATGCAATGAGGGGGGAGGTCCGCCACCTTTTGATGTCTCGCGACAAACATAGCAACGCCCACATGTTTATATTTTCATGCACAGTTTGTCGGCAAAAATGCTCGTGCGCATAATCAAATGGCACATCGTAAGATGGCGGTACTTCCCACTCATGGAATTCTCCCCCATCCCGTGCATTCAACCCCGCTTGCCAAGTGCATTAAGTAATTTCTTAAAAATTGGAGTTGGTTTTCACTAATGTAACGGTACGTGAGTGATATTTGACGTTTGGCAAGTGTCGAAATCGTTTTGTACTTCGATCTTAATTAATTAAATGAAGTGAATAGCTGCAGATTGTACGTAATTAATTGGCGATAAAATCTGTTGTTTTACTTATTGAATAAAATATGGGATTCAAACGCTTTTGTCTAACTGCAACGAAAATTATAATCCGTATGATTATAAAAATTGCAACGATGAATCTGAGATTCAAATGATGATAGGTAAGAAGCGGTGAATTATTCTTATAAGCTGGGTGTTCAGCGACCTTGAAAATTTCGTCTCCGCCACTATAGAATGTTAAAGTATACATTTTTGTGATATTTGACTTACAAATTATAAAAACTATTAGCTGAAATCTTCAATATTAACTCAGCTTCAGAATAGACCTTTTTATTCTAGACGTCGACAGTGCGCACGTGCTAGGATTTTACGTCGTTTTCGTATTTTTCGAACAGTTTTGTGTCGAAATGTATGGAAAATATTGTAAATAAAAATACCAACGAAAAATAAATATGTAAATAAATCAGAGTTTAAAGAAAACAAATTTTTAAGTATATTCAGAAAAAAAACCGAAAAAAGTGCGAAAAATGTGGCGAGCAAGCTCATTATTTACATTTGTTAACATCTGTCTTCTTCAAAAAAATGTTTAAAAATCCGGAAAAAATCAGAGAAGATGATGTTCCAGGAGCAAAATTAGTGCACAAATCGGTGGAAGAGTGCAGTGCTAGACAGCTTAAACGATGGATAAAATATAGGAAACGATCTTTAAAAGGAAAAAAAGTGAATCAGTAGGAAGGTTAGTTGAGGTTATGTTTGGCAGGTATTAATATTTTCTTTCTTTGCTAACATTTGCTTACATATTAAATGAAGTATTGTTAGAGGGGTTTCGAACCTCCTACATTTTTTGATAAAAATAAAATCTATTTAATACTTTCACTTCAGAACGCAAAACTATTATATTTATGTATTTATAACTAGTTTATATGAAAGAAGGAAAATTTTTTAGTACATTCCTTATACCAGGTAATCACTAACAAATGGCCTTTTATTGTCTAATCTTGAAAAAGAGAAGCAAAAAATATAATATTGTGTTATTTTATATTTGTATGAATATTAAATATTTACGCAAACAAAGTTCTGAACTGCAAATCTTGTATAAAAGAAAATATTTATACCTGCCATACAAAACCTCAACTAACCTTTCCACTAAATCATGTTTTTTCCCTTTTAATGCTGGTTTTCTACATTTAGGACATCGTTTCAGCTGCTCAATACTGTGCTCTTCTACTGATTCGTGCACTAATTTTGCACCAGGAACATCATCTTCCGTAAGTTTCGCAGAATTTTTAAGCATTTTTTAGAAGATGATAGATGCCAACAGATACAAATAATGGCCTTGGTCGCCGTACTCTTTGCACGTTTTTCACCGTTTTTTGAAATAGACTTAAAAATGTTCTACCTTAAAAATCTCTGTTATTTACAAATTAATTTTTTTTTGTTTTTATTAACAATATTTTCCATACATTTTGACACGAAACTGTTCGAAAAATACGGAAATGACGTAAAATTTCGGCACGTGCGCACTGCAGACGTCTAGAATAAAAAGCTCTATTAGAATGAGCCATGGCCACATAACGGAATTTTCAAGAGTTTCACCAATCGGTTTTTGAGTATACACCATATTACAAAACATTAATAAAAATTCCAAAATGTTTCAAAGATTTAAAAATATTTAAAAGGATTTTGAGCATTTTATAAAGGCGTGTTTATCAGATTTTAAATATTCCATAACAATTTCACAAAGATTTTTAAACTTTTAAAAGATGTAAAGGGTTTCAAAGATTTTGAATTCACCAGATTTTGGGTTCACCAGATTTCAAATATTTTAAAACATTTGGAAGATTTGAAAAGGTTTCAAAATATTTTAGATTTTTTTACTAATTATAGATTTCAAATAACTCAATGATTTTAAAGAATAAAAAAGATTTCGCAAACAAAGATTTAAGAAAAATTTCCCAAAGAAACCACGTCCCGAGAATTTTTGTGAACACATTCTAATATTGTGTAACATTTTTTTAATTCGTAATTAATGATTTATTTGAATTGCGCGGTGAATGCTTACGTTTTGATCCCCACGAAATCAGTCCAATGTTATTTGCAGGCAACCCCCGACACTGGACTGAAAGCGAGAGTTTGGTGTACAACATTTTAAAACGTCCATCTAAAAAATTTGAAATTTTAAAGATTCAATCTGAATGCGTCAATTTTTAGTTTGGTTTGCATTATTTCAAATGGAAACATGCTTAGCCTTAGACTTCTAATTTTTCATTTTATTACAGGCATGTGATACTTAGGAAATTGTCGATTTTACCAGTTTTAGGTTCCCCTGATTTTTTTCTAGAATAATAAATATTTTGTCTTAAAAATTTGGGAAATGATAGCGAACATGCTAACGGACGTCCCCACGCACTTTTTTGTGGGTTATTTCAAAAAAATTTTTTATTAAGCAAAATGTGATTAATTTGCATAG
The DNA here is from genome assembly GCF_010883055.1 of Belonocnema kinseyi. Classification (NCBI taxonomy): domain Eukaryota; kingdom Metazoa; phylum Arthropoda; class Insecta; order Hymenoptera; family Cynipidae; genus Belonocnema; species Belonocnema kinseyi. The sequence goes on along the minus strand of NC_046661.1, from coordinate 31,362,517 downwards.
CACTTAGGAATTAGTATCGACTTTTTTAGTGTTAAGATTACCCCGGCTTTTTTCTTATAATAAGAAATATTTGGTCTTCAAAATATGGGAAATTAAAGCGAACATACTAACGGACATCCCCGCACACTTTTTTTGTTTTTTTTTTCAAAAGAATGTTGATGTTGCTAACAACGTGTGTGTATATGTCGAGGTTATGTGTGTTACAATTCTCCCGAGCATTACTTCCAAACTACACAATATTTTTGGCCGAAAACTTTGGTCTTACAAATAAACATAGTAACTAATCTCCCGAACCTTGTTTTCAGGCAATCAAAAAAGTTTATTTCATAAATAATTTCCAAATTATCCGAAAGGCAGAGATGAAAAACGACGTAACCTCAAAATAATGCACATGCATAACATTTTTATTTAGCACAATGAGTTTTTTGTTGTTGTTATCATTCAAAAAAGAGTCCGGGGACATCCGTTATGATATTTTACAGCATCTCCGAATTCAGTTTTTAAAATTTTTGTGGGAAAAAAGCCAGGGGAACTGTACCCGATTGACCACAAGACGAAGTATCACATGCCCTTAACCGTGAAAAATGTTTACGAACCTAGAAAGATACGAGAAATGACAAGGGATTTTCGTCTTCGATTAACATGGCCACCCTGATATATGTACGTACTTAAAAATTAGTACTTTAATAAAAACTAAGGCCCTATCAAATAAATGGTAAAAATATGAAGAAGCACAGGACCAACAGTTGGCCGCAACTTGAACTAAAAGTATCAACGTGTGACGTATGCGTGCCATATATAAATTGTATATATGTGAAAATTTTCGAATTGAATATATTTATCAATAAATTTAATAAACAAAGTGAGAAAGATATGTAGAGTTATATATAATGTATAATAAATTACTTTTAATATATCTTTATACATTTTTCACTTTATTTATTCATTTTAATGATCATTATATTCAATTTTAAGATTCAAGACATATTTACAATTCATAGAATAGCACACACGTAAAATAATTAAATGTAAATGTATTCAAATTAGCGTCAACATCACCGGCTACCTCAGTCGGAACATCTGCAGGAAGATCATTCACCTATTTTTTTGGCAACGGCACTATTTTTGTTTTGAAAAAATTTCGCGGGCCGCGTAAATAATCCTTTGCCCGAAAACGCAGAACGCACAGTCGATAAGCGCTTTTATGGATTTCTTTGTAGGTTATTTTTATCAAGAGAGGATTTGACACCGCTTCTAACCATAACAAACACTACTTTTCGTCCTTCGGAAATTGGTGAGACTTCACGTGACACGACGATTGACATCCGGGAACGACACACCTCTGTTAGTTTAACTTTATAGTCATCGGATTCATTTTTTCAAATAAAATATATACTTTGGCACCGTTTAACACTTTGAATTTTCAAACCTTTAAATTCAATCACCTGTGCCGACACGCAGCGCCAACAGTTGGCCGCAACTTGTACTATGCCTGAAGTAATAATCTTATCTTAATTCTTCATATTTGCCCATTATGGTTGAGAGGACCTGGCAAGATTGCAGTATATTTCTGAATAATTTGTCACAAGAATTGTTAACCCCTTCGTTGGCATTGACGCAAAATTCGTCAATCTTCTTCTCTCCTATTTAACTTGCTCCGATTTTGCATTCAATTCTTAGTCGGGAATTTTTGGGGTTGCTACATCCGAATCTGGAGTCAAAATTCAAAAATTCAAAATGGCGGATCCAATATGGTGGACGAAAATTTAAAAAAAATGGATCGATTTGGATCAATCTCGGTACTTACGGGTTTTTGGGATTGCTGAATAAGAATTTGAAGTCAACATTTTAAATAGTGGATATTTTTGTCCGGATTTTAAAATTTTGACTTCATTTTCGTGTTCAGTGTCCTCAGAAACCCGTAAGTACCAAGATTTATCCAAATTGAGCCTTTTTTTGTATTTTTGTGCGCCATATTGGATCCGCCACAATGGATCCGCCATTTTGCTTTTCCGAATTTTGACTTCATATTCGGATTCAGCGACCCCCAAAACCCCAGGATACAAATTTTCAGGATAACAAATTTTCCTGTCATTTTGGGCACATTTGTCGAATTCTCTCTACCAACGAAGGGGTAAATAACAGTGGTTATTACCTTTTATAATATTTTTGTGACTAGCAGTCATTCTATCAATAGCTTAAAACATTTCCAGTGCAAAAAATGTTTCGATGCGAAAGGGCCAAAATTTTGAATTTGTTTATCTAATGTGTTTATAAAAATTTTAATTGTTATATTTTATACAAAATTATTGAACATTTATTATTTTAAGGAATACCTGAAGTCGTCAATATTTTGTTCATAAAATTAGTTTATAACAAATAAATTATTTGTATTCTATGAGTCCCTAAAAATTCATTTAAGACAATATAAAGTTTTTTTGACGAGTTATTAACTTATTAAGGGCATGTGACACACTAAAATACCTATATTACCGACCTCACTTTTTCAGTTCGCTGAATTTCTTTTTAACGTAAGAATCTTTTTGTTAATAAAATATCGCACTAAAACTTTGGGAAATGTATCAGAAGACCATAAACTACGTTAGTGTACTTCATGTAAATAGAAATTTCGTTAAAAATTATTTTCAAAGAAATTAAAACTGGGACCATTTTTTGAAATATTTTCTTTAAACCTTGAAATTTTTTGAACCTAAGAAATTTTTACATTCTCATTCATGAAAGTGTAATGTAATCGTCCAAAGTTTCGATCTCTGGTTTTTAACGTATCTTTCCGTTCCGGCACTCACAGAATAATAAAATTTTGTCTGTGCCTGTCTGTATGTATGTATGGTTACCTAAATGTTGTAACCACGAAACTTTTGAAGGATTTGTCCAATACTTGCAAATTATCAAAATAAGATTTACAATTACGATAAAAATTAGAAAAGTTATAAACTTTTGAAAATGTTCAGAAAAATAGAACCAGTTTTTTTTATTTCAATATTCTATATGTGATTATTTATAGTGCATGAAAATGCGAACAATTTACCCCCATGAATTTGTTTGATAAAAAGAAAATTACCAGTTTTATAGCACTTTCAAAATTCAAAAAAACAAACGAAAATAAAAATTTTGAGCCAAAAAACGCTCGATAAAAACAAAAAGGTTGATTTTTTTATGCCCCTACAAGATTATCGTAACAACTTTTATAAATTTTTTTGATAATCGAAATGCTCATTTTGATCACACAAAAAATCATGAATTATTACATTCTCATCATAATGAGAAGGTACTGGTTTTATGTGAAAAATTACTTTCGCGGATTTCATCAAATGTCGACGTTTTTAGGCCCCCTGAGTAAAAAAAAAATAGTTTTTACGTCGGTGTTTGTCTGCCGTCGTTGTCCTCTGTAAACACGGTAACATTTGAAAGACTTATTCGATTAGATTCCCTTTTGACATACTTTATAAGAGTGTGAAAAGAAAGGATGAATTCGTCAGCCACCTATTAAAAATAGAATAATGATAAAAACAAGGCAATAAAAATAGTATATTAGAGAACCTCCACATATTACTTAACGATATTTACGGGGCATGGGAGAGGCAAGACTATGTTATGGGTTTGTTACGAAGGGGGGTGAGGGAATGCCAACACCATTGGCTAAAAAAAGGGTTAATCTAATTAAAACAAAAAAAGGTGATTTGTCATTAATAATTGTATTGCTGAAATAACCCAACAAATAAAAAAGGAACTAATTGGTCTGAAATTAGTTCAATTTTCATAAATACCTGAATGTTACGTAACGGCAATAGGTGAGGGGGCGTTTCAGCTACTTGTTACGTTCGCATTACAAAGGGGGCCTAAAAACCTCGATTTTTGCGTTACGTAATATATGGACGCTCCCTTATCCACCGAGGGGAAAACGTCACTCTCCCCCTTGGTGCATACGATATTTATTTATAACAAATTGATGATTTTAGACATTTCCTGAAATACAGTAATGATTTCATCAAAATTAGATTTCGAATAAAGGAAGCATTTTCTACGGTTATTGTATGGGTAATTTATGAGAACTTACCATAAATTGCTCAAAATTCAATTTAGAAATGTCTATAAATGTCAGGTAATTTATGGAAACGTTCGGCCATTTATGGTAATTTTACAGGTATATATGGTAACTTGCCATAAATTACCCAAAATTCATTTTTAAATATTCTTATAAATTTACAGAAATTTATGGTAATATTACAGGTAATTCATGGTTAACTGTCATGAATTGTCCAAAATTCAATTTAAAAATGTATAAATTTCCGGAAATTTCATCAATTATATATGGTAACTTTCCAAAAAAACTTCATCATCCAGATTCGCCAAATTCTATTATCTGCAACAAAAATTTCCTCAGAGTTTTTAAGGTGAGTGGGTTTATTATCGTAAAATGCAAACCTACAAACTACAAATAACGCTGAATTTTGAACCGGGGGAATGGAGGGAGGGTCAACTCTCTCTTTCCTATAAATTAAAAGATTTAGCTCTTAAAA
>NC_046661.1:31355720-31357876 GCF_010883055.1 Belonocnema kinseyi | reverse complement strand
TATAAACTGAAGTATTTATCTGTGCACTTAGTTGAAAACTCAAAAATTGAACTGTTTTATTGTTGAAAAGTTTGGCTGTGTATTGAAAAATGCGGAAAAATTTATCAAATTAAACTCCTTAGACAGTGTATTTACAAAGTTTCAATGTTTTGAAAGGACTTTAAAGAAGATGATTTTCTTAAATTCCCCTTCACGGTTATAATACGGCTGTGGGAAGTGAAATAGTTGTAAACCAACTCTCACGTTCTCTTGTGTCTTTTGTAGCAGTTTCGTAATAACCCTAAAAGAGGCAGGTCATTTTTCTCGGGTTTTGGGAAAAAGAGAAATAGAACATTTTTAATTTTGAATATATGCACTTTTTTTAAATTGTGTTTCGTTATGCAGTTACTAGGAAATCCGGAAACGTACTTAAAGATACGTAATTCCTATCAATTTATTCTAATTTTACGATAAAAAAGAAATTTTAAACCTACAAATTACAAATAACGCTGAGACTTTGAACCGGGGTGGGGTGGGGGTATAACTCCCTCTTTACTATAAATTAAAAGATTTAGTCCTAAAATTAACACACACAAAAAACAAGATATACATAAAAGTCTTTGGTGTCGGTCTGAAAAGACGGCCGGACACTAAATTCCATATATTACAACGCTGCTGAAGGCTGGTGACCTTCTCAGCATGAAAACAAAAACACAAACTCAATACGACTCTCTTGGTTCCAGTTCTGCCACCCCCCTCTCCAAACCCTCCCTTATTAACTGAAGTTTTGGTGGGACTGACGTTATAACTACAATCTCCACCATATGACGATTTGCTACTTAACTTTGACATGATTTCGACTCAGAAAATAAACTTATTGCAAAAAGGTGATAGTTCGGCGTATAATCTAAACAATGAATAATACAAATTACAAAATAGCCTCGGAAAGGACTGGAAATTTAATTGACAAAAGGCATGCACACGGAAAATCTAAAGGTCATGTTTCATGCGACGAATGGAGACTAGGTGTTTGGAATGCTAGGGCAGTAAATGATCTCAAGGTAAAAGAATTGCGTGAAACTATGGACGTGAGGAAACTAGATATTTTATGGGTGTCTCAAACAAAGAAAAAGGGATGCGAAACCAAAGACATAACAAACGGCGTGCTGAAAGGCGGATTTGAAATATGGTCAGGAGTAGACAGTGAATCACATGGTAAACAAGGAGTAGGTCTGATTTTGAATGAAAGAGCAAAGCAGCATCTCGGATACCATGGTTTCGTATCTCCCGGACTGCTGTGGGCTAGAATGAAAGTAGGAATTAGAAGATTATTTATCACAGCATGCTACGCGCCAGTTGATAGTGATCCCAGAGAAGAAAAGACGCCTTCTAGGACACTTTAAATGACACAATAAATGTTTGCGAACATGGGGAAAGAATAATTATACTAGGAGACATGAACGGATGGGTGGGCATCCAAAATCACGATACAGAAAGAGTACTAGGTAATTTTGGGGATCCAAGAACAAACTATAACGGAGATAACGCGAATCAAAATTGAGAACCTACAGAAACCGGATGCGCGAATAGAATTCCAAAATAAGATAATCGAAAGCACAGATAGGGCAAAATGGGAGGACCGTATAAAAAACAAAGATATAGAGGGCGCCTGGACAAAGTTACGGGATATCCTTGTTAGATGTAGGATCAAAGTGTGTGGTACCGCAGTTGTAGGAAGAATTTCTGGTGATGCGTGGTGGAATGATGAAATTCAGGCTGCCCAAAAAGCAAAGAGAGAAGCTTACAAGAGAACTTTGAACATCGCAGGTCTTAGCAATGAGGAAAGAAATAGATGAAATGATTATAGACACGAAAACAGGATACTGAAATGATTAGTTAAGGAACATAAAGATACAATTAGAGCAGAAGAAGAGATGAGAATACAAAACGAGTTTGAAGGAAGCAAGAAACTGCTTTATATACATAAAAAAAATGAAAGGAAACAAAAGTACAGAATTTGTCGACATCAGAAATTGTAGGGGGGAAATGGTATATGATGCAGATGGAAAACTAGTGGCTTTCAGAGACAATTTTAGGAGACAATTCGGAGATGAAGCTATAGGACACCACAACTGCGATGTTGAACACGATGCGTTGGAAAACTCAATTGAAAAAGT
>NC_046661.1:31354619-31355620 GCF_010883055.1 Belonocnema kinseyi | reverse complement strand
CGGGCCTTCCTGAACGTGGTTCGTCACTTATTGATGTACGACCACGCTTAAATTCATTTACCCAGTTATAAACCGTTGCTAAGGCAGGGACAGATGTGCCATAAACTGAGTCCAATTCATTTTTTATCTCATATGGAGTTAAACCCTTTAAATGAAAATGTTTGATTACCGCTCTAAACTCGTTTTTTTCCATTTTTTTTAACGAACAATTTTTTTTCAATTGGTTATAAAAACACGTTAACTCAGAAGATGTGGACTGTGACTGCACCATATATCTAGTCGGGAGTGGTGCTGACTGAAAACAGATGATTTGGAGCGATTCGCGCGCCATATGTTGGTCATTCTAAGGACTTATTGAACTACCCACGTAATTAAAAAATTTCATATTGAACGGGTTAAAAATAGATTTTTTTAGACTGAAATAATATTTCAAGTCATCATCGAAAACAAATAAATTAATTTTCTAACAAATAATTGGTGTTTTAACTAATACAATTCACAGGATAAAATTTAACCAAAAATGGAATAGTTGAATTTCCAGATAAAAGCTGTGATAAAAAATTGAATTGAACAAGGAAAAAACGAATTTTCAACAAAATTGTTAAATTTTCAAGGGAAATGGTGAATTTTTGACCAAGAAGATTAATGTTCTATAAAAAAAAATTTCCAAACTTAACCAATATATACGATTAATTTTTAATCAATCCTATAATAGTTACATTTTCAGATAAATATAAATAATTCTTAACGAAAAAAATTTATTTTCAACAATGTTGTTGAATTTTCAACCAATCATATGAATTTTCAACCAAGAAAATTAATGATCTACAAAAAAGACAAATTTCAAATAAAATACATGAATTTTAAACGAAATTATTTAATTTTAATGTCAAAAAGAAGAATTATCTACAAAAAGTTGAATTTCTTAAGCGAATAAATATGAGTCTTCAATCAAAGAGTTAAACTTTGAACCAAATAGTTAAATTTGCAACCATAATTGA
>NC_046661.1:31351510-31354519 GCF_010883055.1 Belonocnema kinseyi | reverse complement strand
AGCCGAAGTGTTCCGACCGGCAATCGTGCACCTTCGAGTTTTCAAATTCAGAAGAGGAGAAATGGGTTGCGCGCGCAACGCAGGCATTTATATCGTCTCCTATCATATTCACACGGACATAGACGTGTCATTACATTGGACCACGTCTCGTTTCAGATCTGGGATCACTGGTTTCTATGTAGACTACCCTGAAATTTGTTTAGTAAATCAACCAAGTACATTCCACGGAGGACTTGCACGGCGATTGTTACTTTCACACTTTCATAACAGCACTTCTTGTGCGCACCAACCTCTTTTCTTTTCAATGGATTTTCTCCTGGTATATGAGACATTTCTTTTATGAGAAGTTTTTTAACTTCTAATTGTTCGAAATAGTTGTTTTTTTTCGTCAATGTTTACTATTTCCACATGCATTTAAGTAAACAATTTTCCTGTACTTGCATGGAAGTGCTATATATATTTCGCGCTTGCGCAATGCCGTTTTCTTAAATGAAAAGGTCTATTTCGGATCCATGGGACGCCTAGAGTTCTACATTTCTCGGACAGTTAAAATCCTGTGACGTTCTCGTGACTGTGGCCGTCATTTTAAGACTACTTGAGAATTTACAGAGAATTTGAGAGAATTTTAGCTTCACCAACATTTTCTTTACCGTTAAACCTTATAATATTTTGCATGTATTTCCAAAAACTATGAATTGCGATAATGAAAGTTTCTGAAGAATAAAACTATGGATAAAGTTAAGTCTTATCGAAATTCAATATCAAAATTTCTTTGAAGCCGACATATTAAATTAAAAAATTAAAATTAAGTAATGCAAAAATGTTAGATAAGTATTATTAGCCCTCTAAATATTTATGTATGAATTATTCTATTATATTTGTATTTTACTTGTACAAATTATTAAGTAATGGCTTTTCAAGTGTTTAAGTAATACTTAAATTTATATTCAATACGTTAATATTACAATTTTATGTTTTGAAAAAATCGTTTATATAGGTTTTTTTGAAGTAGCTTATCTTATAACAAGTTAAAATAGTCTTATGTTCTGATTTAAAAATTTTGAAACATTTACGAACATGTTTTTTTTTTTAACTTGAAGCTTTACAACTGGATCATTCAAAAAAATAATAACCTCATATGTATACTATTTGTCCAAAGCACAATTATATTTTAGAGATAGAAACTGTAGTCTTAACATGTAGAACAGTCTTATGTTCATAAGAAATCTTTAAAATTCTAAAGCTTAATCTTACATTTTGAAGAATATTATCACAGTTTAAGTTTCATAACTCAAGTACATAGAAGAAATACTTAGAATATATTTGTAAAAAGTACAAAATCCCTCTTCAAGATAGGAACTACGTAGTCTTAACACGTAGAACAGCCTTTTCTTTATGATCAAACATTTTGAACTGTAACAATGTGCAAACTCAGTATCAAATATTCAAGAATATTTTTGCGTTTCAAATGCCACTTCTAAATACTAATATAGGCTTAAGGTTATTGGAACGAGGCGCACTAAAATGGTAAAATCTATGAGACGCTCGAAACTTACCAGCGGTTAATGATAATTCGGTTTTTAGGTTTTAAAAATGCACGCACAATATTTTCCCGTCACCGGAAGGGTTTCCACAGTTGTGGGATATGTGCTTACTATCTGATTTTTTCGAAAAAATTGTGTAACAGATAAAAAATTATAGTAAAGTTGTTAACAAAAATACACGAATGGAGACTAAAGCGACTGATAACTGTTTGGCGCTGATCGATCAGCGTTACTTGATCGTACTACCAAGCATGTGTACTATCGGTAAAGTTGCTCCTCTTGTCGGGAATTTTAAATCAGAATAAAAATTCAATTTGTGTTCTTAATTTTCTAATTGTTTACTGACATGTCTTACTTGACTTAGGGATAGGAAAACTATGAAAAGTAATAAAAAGATACCGCCGTGAACTCGTTGATAATAATTGATAATAACTTTTCAATTGAAAAAATATATTATTTATTGATTTATTCACATGTCTTTTTGTGTTGTAACGTGCAAAATAAATATGGAAATGGTGCATTACGTAGAATCGTATAAATAAGGTAAGAATTATACAAACTATCCTCGCTTTACAGAACACTAATATTAATCGCATAAATATGTTAATCAAAATAGCAACATCTGCAGATTTTTGCAGAAATTTTAAAACATATTTGCGAATAAAGGTGTAAAAAATAGTTTGCAAACAGTAAGTTCCGGTGATGCAGTTATTTGCTTATTTGTTGCAACTTTTTCCTGCAAACATTTGTTACTAAATTCGACGTTTGATGTGTACAATAATTTGTATTATATATCTCGATATTGAGAGAACGATGGTTTTTAAATGTCTGCAAAAATTTGCAGTTGTTGCTATTTTCATTCATAAATTTATGTGATGAATATTGTAAATAAATTAATAAATTTATTTGTAAATAAATCAACAAGTAATATATTTTTTAAATTGAAAAGTTATTATCAATCATTATCAGCGAGTCCGCGGCGGCATCCTTTTATCACTTTTCATAGTTTTCCTATTCCGAAGGCAAGTAAGACACGTCAATAAACAATTGCAAAATTAAGAACACAAATAGAATTTTTATTCTAATTTCAAATTCCCGCCAAGAAGAGCAACTTTATTAACAGTACACATGCTTGGTAGTACGATCAAGTAACGCTGATCGATCAGCGCCAAACAGTTGTCACTCAGCTAAATACCTATATTACCGACCACAGTTTTTCAATTCACTGAATGTTTTTTTGAACGTTCGAACTTTTTTTATACATGAAATATCGGTCTCAAACTTTCAGAAATGCAAGAGCTGAAAGAAAACTACGTGTAAGTACAAAGCTTAATAATAAAAGATGTAACAAAAAATATTTCAATAATCAATTCCAACGGCATCAGCCGGTAACGTTGTACACGAAAATACGTAACCTCTAGAGCCTCGTCTAGTGGCCGCCAGGTTTCGTATTTTCGTGTACAAC
>NC_046661.1:31342107-31351410 GCF_010883055.1 Belonocnema kinseyi | reverse complement strand
AAAAAAGTTTTCTGTGCATTTGTTGACCTAGAAAAAGCTTTTGACAAGGTAGATAGAAGTAAACTTTGGGAATTCCTGAAAGAGTATGGAGTCAATGGATGGCTCCTACAAACTATATAAACAATATATACGGGTAGCATAGCGAGTGTAAGGGTGAAGGGGAAATTGAGAGACTGTTTCGATATTATTCAAGGAGTTAAACAAGGATGCATTATGACTTCATGGTTATTTATATTATTTATGGACAAGTTTTTAAGAATGGCTCTATTCGATAAAGAGGGTGTGGATCTAGAAACAGTAAGGGTACGTGGGTTAGCGTTCGCAGATGATAAGGTTGTTATGGCAGAGTCAATCGAAGACTTACAAAGAATATTGAATAAACTAGATGCAAGCATGAATAGCATGGGCCTCAAAATTAACGCAAATAAAACAAAAACTATGGTATTCGAAGGAAAGAGTGAGAAAACATTATGCAATATTTTATTAAATGATGAGAGAATTGAACAAGTTGATAAGTTCGTATACCTTGGTAGCTTATTTATTAGGGACGGAAAGATAGATGATGAATTAGATAGACGCATAAACGAATGTAAGAAGGTTATTAGTAGAGCAGTTCCCCTTATCAGAAGTAAAAATATATCAAATAAAGCTAAAATAGCAATACATAATTCTATATTTGTACCGACTGTACTATACGGTAGCGAGACGTGGACTTATCATGAAAAAGAGTAAAATTAACACAATTGATATGAGATTCATGCGCATAATATGCGGGAAAACCCTGATGGACAAAGTAAGTAACGAGATAATTCTGAAAGAATGTGGTGCAGAAGAGACGCTAGTAGACACATGGGAAAGAAATCGGTTAAGATCGTTCGGGCATGTTGAGAGAATGCCAAATAACGACTAACAAAACAAGTGTATCAAGCTAAAGTAAATGGCAGCGTGCCCAGAGGTAGACCGCGGAAAAAATGGTTAGAATATGTGAATGAGACCCTAGTTAGAAAAGACATAAGAAGTCACAGAGACACGGGAGCCTGCATGAAGAAATGCATGGACATAAAGGAAGCTAGAGAAGTATGCCAGGACAGGAAAGTATGCCGGCAAATAGTTAATAAAAAGAGTGTCAGTAGAGTGAATGACGCCTGAAACAAAAGACCTTGGCCACTAATGAACCCAAGTGGAGAACCTTACATAACGACTTTGTGAGGATCTTCACTTGGGGTGATTGCTAGAGAGATTGATCAGCAACTTGGGTCGGAGCAGTGTTGCGGAATGAACATGTTATTTACATAAATAGCACGAGAATTCTGGATCAATCTGAAAATTCTCTATCCCTTTCACACATCACTCCTTTCCCCCGCCGAGTGAGTCACGCCTACCCCAAAAGGGAAATGGCTTCATGGTGTACATAACTATTCTATTTTTGACTAAATATTGATCGTTTTTAGTTGAAAAATCGTCTCTCATGGTAGAAAATGAATCTTTTTTGTTTAAAATGAAACTTTTAGCTTGAAAGTTGAACTGCTTTCTGAAAGTTTATTTTATCAGTTGAAGACTTTTTTGTGGAAAATTGATCTTCTAGGTTTAAAAGTTTTATTATTTTTGGAGGAAATTAATTTCTTTGTTTGAAATTATAATTTATATTTTCGGGTTTCAAATTCAACTGTTTCGCAGATGATTCGCCTTTTTGGCTTGAAAATTCAATAATTTCGTTCAAAATATTTTTCTTTTGACTGAAAATTCTTTGTAGAAAATTCATCTTCTTTTTTAAAAATTCGCCCTTCTTGGTAGAAAATTCATTTGTACTGTTAAAAATAAAATTATTTGGTTAAAAATCAATCTGATTTGGTCGAGATTTTGAAAAGACGTATTTTTTAGTTGAATTTAATGGTTGTTGATTAAAAATTAAAATTCCCTTGCTGCAATATCTACTATTAAGTTTTGTATTCATCATTAATTTTATTTGTTGAATATTCATCATTTTAATTTAAAAGTCATGTCTTTTGTTGAAAATTAATTTTTCTGCCTGAAAATTTAACTCTCCCATTATTGAATGAATATTTTTGTTTCAGATTGTAAACATCAATTACTTAATATGAATATTTTTAAGTTCAAATATTTTGTTGAAAATTTGTCCCTTTTGCTTGAAGCCTAAACTATTCAGTTGTAACCCTGCCGATGGAAACGCACTAGAAAAGTAATGAAACGGCACTGGTCAGTGCTGTCTCTTGGCTGTTTAAAATTGGAATGAATATAACGTATCTCGTAAATGGAATGAGATACGCCAAAACAGACAACATTTTTTAATTCAACTTCAAAGGAGTATATTAGTATATAAGTTATAATTATAAATATGTATAGTGAGATAATTCATAAATTAAAGAAGTGTTAATAATTTGAAGAAAATTCTAAAAAGGGAGTCGGTTTGGTTGCGGCCAAGTACAAATCGGATTGGTATTATATCCATTGCCCATGATTCTTCAAATAAGCGCCCACAATTTAAGCGACATTTTTTCGTGTAATAGGGAAAAATATAATTAATTCTGAATATTCTTAATTGTTGAAACTTGTTATTATTTTATTATTACACCATTAACCCATTTCCCTTTCGTGCTAGGCGTGTCTCACTCGGTGGTGAAGGGAGTGATGTGAGGAAGGGATATAGAATTTTTAGATTGATCCATAATTCCCGTATTATTTATTTAAGTAACACGTCCGTTCCACAACAGTGAATTAGTACGTATTCAATAAAAATCATTAATGCTTTCTGTATTTGCTAATTATAATGAGAAAGCAAATCCCTAATCAAATGTACGCCAAAGAAATATAAACGCAAACAAAAGTGAAAACTCCCGACATTTAATTCCCAGCTTGTTTATGTAAGTTATATTTCTCTCTGATTTCACTTATACATCATAATAAATGTATAATATGAGGGGCTACACTAATGATTCAGAGTATTTTAAGTGTTTCTTAAAATTTTTGAATTTATAATTAATTGCAAGTTTATTAAGTTTAATATTTATAGGAAATATTATTTAATTCACTAGACTTTTTTGATATTAAATAGTAGATAAAAGAACTTTGAGAATATTTGAAACCATTTCGGAATCTCTCTAAATAATCGTATCGATTATTGTAAACTCATAGTATTTGCAACAGTTCGCGTTCATTTCCATTTTAAAATGAAGAATTTCAAGTATTACACCATCTTTTATAATGCTTATAGGCTACAATGTGCAAAAAAAAATTTTTATCTACATTGCATACGTGTTTCCTTGTAATTTTACGAAAGTATTAAAATCACGAAGATTATCTAATAAATGTACAACATTTTGATCAAAATCACTACGAAAAACGCAGGGATTATACACAAATTAGGTGACATCATTACGTTTATCGTGTAGGTTTTATTTCTCTCTAAAAAGCGGCCCGGTCTCCCTGGCGGACCGAATGGAGCCTCTACAAAGTACCCGTAAAGACCCCATTCGGTTCCTTTTTTAAAAAAATCGAAAAAAAATAGCAAAATCAACTTTTAAATTGTTGAAATTCGGATTCTACGTTAAAATTCCCTATAGAAGGTCATGGAATAATCGCAATATTTTTTTTTGCAGCGGTAAAAAGTTGAAAGAAGAATAAGACGTATAACGCCTTCTGACTGCTACTTACATGCAATTAGTTTAAAGTGTAGCAGTCAACAGGCGTTATACGTCTTTTTTTTTTTAACTTTTTACCGTTGCAAAAAAAAAACTATTGCGACTATTCCGTGATCTTCTATAGGGAATTTTAACGTAGAATCCACATTTCAACAGTTTAAAAGTTGATCTTCCTGTTTTTTGAGTTATTTAAAAAGGAACCTAATGTGGTATTTACGGGTACCTTGTAGAGGCTCCATTCGGTTCCTTCGGTCCACCAGGGCTGTCGCTAAATTACGTTTTTTTCTTCAAACGTAAAAGCTATCCACTTGCGAGATATAAGTACAATGTTAGTAGAGAGCCTACACTGAAATACCAATTCCTATCAAAAATAAAAAATTGACAATTTTGACCTTGACTCACAAAAATTCTAATAATTAAATAAATGTGACAATCTAGTCACTTTTCAGCTGGATGTAAACATACTACTATCATAGTAATTTTACTAAAATTTGCTGAATTTACTATGAAAATTATAGTGACTTTATCGAATTTTTGTATTATCATGTAAAAGCACAGCGAATCTATAATTATACACCATTTTTCCTACAATGTATAAAACGGTTAGAATGTGAAAAATTAAATTTTAAACCTTTTGAACATACGAGAATAAACTTTCAAGAGTTGTGAAAGACTTAAAATAAACAACGAATTAATGTTTTTTAAGGTTATTTGCAAAAATTCAAGAATATCTTGATTTCGAAAATTCCACATTTTAGGTTATGTACCTTACAAATTAAATTACGACGTACATAAAGGAAAAAATGCGACAGTGAAATAACAATATATTTATATAATCAAAACTAAAATAACCTTTGGAAATTATAGATATAGCTTTTTATGCGTCATTTCACTGATGAATATATTTTGCAAAAATATAGACACAAGGTTAGGAGAGGTTAAATTGTTAAAAACTCACATTCGCGTGATACGAAGCTCGAGAAGCTGCGCTGTAAATAATTTTTGATGCTTCTGATATTTTCGACGGTATATTCCTCCAAAGTGCCATTTAAGAAAAAAACAAATATCTTTTTTTTAGTTTGTTTCACGAAATGTAATTCACTAATCCTCAATGTTGTGCAAACTTGATTAACTTCTATATTGAGTCATGATCTAACAAAGCATAGTCCTGCCAGGTGTAAGTAAAAAAAAGTCAACCAAACAGATTCGGCACCCTAGGGCACCCGACCCTTCTGACATCTTGGATCGAGTGCGGCAGTTGGTTTCCCCTTCCATTCGCGCCAATGCAGTGAGTATTGTGGGGGGCGTTGGTTCACTCCATCGACATAAAGTACTGGATCGCTGGCTACGGCTGTCGGAAGTAGACCAGGGAATAAAAAGAAAGTAAAATCGAGAAAGTAGGCCTATCCTTTTCTAAGAATGGTGATTGGTTCTACTTATCTTCTATCTGCTTTCATTATAAAAAGATAAACTAACCAATCACTAATCGCCATCTTTAGAAAAGGATAGGTCCACTTTCTCAATTTGTCATCTCTTTTCCCTGGACCTGCGGCTGAGCCGATGTTGGCACCCTGTGCTACTGCACTTGCGTTAAGGATACGCACTGGTTGGCCGCATTCATCGCGCGATTTAAAGTTATTTTGAAAAACGAATCTTGTAATTTAAATAAATAACTATTAAAATATGCACAATAATGTATACAAATGATGTAACTTTGATTTCAGACAAGAACAAAATTTATAGCACATATATTTTATAAATAAATGTTTATTTTCATTGAACTCCTGGTATTTTACAATACATTTTTTGAAATAAATTATAATATTTCAGCAGCTTAATGTATAGAAGTTAATTGCAGAATATAATAATCATAATATTTGATTTTTTCTAAAAAACACAAAAATTTAGCTCAGAATACTGTTCTATTCGATGAGTCTTAATCGAAAAGAACAACATTCTATGCTGAAAGTTTGGATATAGAAATTCAAATATTATTATTATATTCTGCAATGAACTGCTATATATTAAGCTGCTAAAATATTATATGGTATTTCAAAAAATGCATCGATTAAGAAATGTTTTGTGAAATATAAGACAGTCTTTGGAATTTAACGAAAATGAACTGTTATTTATAAAATATTCGTATTATAATGTTTTTTCCCCCTGGAATGAAAGGTCACATCATTTTTATACATTCCTGTGTTTATTTCAATAATTATTAATTTAATTTATAAGAATTGTATTTTAAGGTAATTTTGAATCGCGCGTCAATTGCGGCTAACCAACGCGCAGCTTGGATTGGACTGAGCTAAGAGCTGAGGGCGCACGCTCCATCATGCTGTAACCCCCAATCTTGAGAAATTTTTAAACTGCGCTTGTGTTGCTTTAATAACCCGAGTAGTCACTGTAAGCGTACTGATTTTGAATTATATAAATATTTAGATTTAATATTTCTAATAAATAATTATTTTAAAATGTCCAAACAGAATTTTCCTAATCCTTAAATCAGATTTTGGAGTGACAGATATAAAAAATTAGATTTGAATGAAAAAGAGGTTATTAATTCTGAGTTCAGAGAAATACATCATTTTTGTTTGTCGCAATGATTAATCTCGTCTCCGTCAAATTTTATCATTCAATTTTTGTTTATTTCGGACAATGTCACTTAAAATAAAATCACTAAAATTACCAAAAATTAATTGAGAATAACTAATTACTGCAATGACAACTGTTATATCATACTTTTTTCAATAACTTGACCTGAATTGCAATTAATAATTAATTATTGTATAAATATTATAAAATATGTAATAATATATACAAATAATCAAATCATATTTATACTATTAAAACTAATATTTTTTGCTTCTACACTTAAACTTCTTATTACCTTTTTATTAACATTTTGAAACATTTAAAACGCTAATTTAAAGAAATTTTTTTATTCTGAAGTCAGAATTAATAACGTTTTGTGCATGAAAATCGCATTATTTTTTCATCTGTTACTTCAAAATTCTAATTCAGCTAAGATATCACTTTGGATGCACTTTTCAATAATTATTTATCATCAATATTAAATCTGAATATTTATATAATTCAAAATCAGCGCGATAACAGTGACCAATCGGGTTATCAGTTACCGGTGCGACACAAGCGCAGTTTAAAAAGTTCCTAAGATTGGGGGTGGCGTACCTAGAGTTCTAAAGAGTTTATGTGACCGAGAATATGTCCAGGAGCACGGGAATATGACCGAGAATTTTTCTGATGAATGCGCTCTTCGGGAATTTATGAGAATTTAAAAATATTTGTTCGTAACTTTTGAAAAGCGAATCTTGTAGTTTGTACAATTATTTTTAGTTATTCTATCCGACTAAGTTATAAAATTTGAAATGAAAAAATATTCCTGAATATTTGATGCTGAGTTTTAGAAATTTTATGGTTTCAAAAGATTTAATATAAACATAATAATGTTCTACCTGTTAAGGGCATGCTCTTCGATGACCACGTGACCAAACAAGTCCCCGGTTACGAGCATTCTTTGTATGTTCACAGTGTCCACAGGAATTAAGATATCGTGTTTAAAATTTGACAGATTAAATAAAAGGCACTAAAGAACGTTTTTATACATTAATATGTTAATAATTTTAAATAAAGTTTATTTATAAATTGATGAAATAGGATATTAACATTCGAGTTATAGCACTTTGAAGATAATGTTTGGTTTCCCTGGGGGACCAAAGAAGCCGGATAAAGTCTCTGCAAAGTACCCGTAAAGACCCCATTAGGTCCCCATTCCGTTCCTTTTTAAAAAAAACTCGAAATAACAGTAAAATCAAGCTTTAAATGGTTGAAATTCGGATTTTACGTTAAAATTTCCTATAGAAGGTCACGAAATAATCGCAATAGTTTTTTTTACAACGGTAAAAAGTTAAAAAATATATAAGGCGTATAACGCCTGTTGACTGCTACACTTCAAACGCATATCTGTGAGTAGCAGGCAACAGTCGTTATACGTCTTAAATTTTTTAAAACTTTTTACCATTGCACAAAAAAGAATATTGTGATTATTCCATGACCTTCTATAGGGAACTTTAACGTAGAACCCGAATTACAACAATTTAAAACTTGATTTTGCTGTTTTTTCGAGTTTTTTTAAAAAGTTGCCGAATGGAGACCCAATGAGGTCTTTACGAGTACTTTGTAGAGACTCCATTCGGTTCCTTCGGCCCGCCAGGGTTGATGCATTTCAGATTTTTTGATTCGAGTATATTATGCATTGACACAAATTTTGGACTAAATCGTCTAAACCTTTAAAAAAATAATATAATCAATCAAATTGCTTATATTCGTTGCAAATAACAAATTTATCATCTGCACACACGTAATCTATCATTATTTTTGGAGTATTTTTAGCGATTTATAACGCAGAAAGAAAGAAACTTTGAACGTCGATAAAGTCGAGATCACGTGACTAAGTTCGTTCATGAAATTTCTGTATAGAGAATGAAATGATTTTCATTTTTTTTGTCCTAACAACGTCCACACGGATTTAGACATCGTGTTCAGGATTTAGAAGTTATACATAAAGCACTAAGGAACTTTTGTATGCATCAAAATGTTTATAATTACGAAGAAAGTTTCCTAGTAAAGTATTACAGGAATAGGTGATAAACTTTTACCGTCGATAAAGTAGAATCCTCGATTTAAAAAAATCAAGGAACATCTTATAATGTGATACTCAAAAATTCGTTCGAGTCCCATCTTCAAAAATGTGCATTTTCAGAAAATAATTAAAATTGTTTAATGCTTATATATTATGTGGATTTTTTGTACTGTTGTGAAACAATTCTAAGAATAAAAATAAAATTTCGCCCGGGGGCGAAAGACAAGGCGAGTCCGACGCTGATTCCCACTGGTTGGTTCACTGTCAACAATACTAGCTGATCGATTTAACGTCAAGAATTATGGAAGTTGGTTGGAAAACTCCGACGAATAAATTTTATCACATTGCTGGTGTTGCTATGTTTCCAGTTTGAAATTTATCTTTTATTTATAGGACCAAAAAAATTTAAATCATTTTACACAAAAATTTCATAAACGAACTTACTCACTTCATCTCGACTTTATCGACGTTCAAAGTTTCTTTTTTTCTCCGCTAGAAATCGCTAAAAATGACCAAAAAATAATGATAGGTTACGTGTGTGCAGATACTTATTGGTTGATTTGCAACGAATATGCAAATTTTATTGCTTACATTATTTCTTTCAAGGTTTAGACGATTTAGTATAAAATTTGTGTCAGTGCTCAATATGAGCGAATCAAAAAATCTAAAATTCATCAAACTAAAAATGATATGCGAAGTGCTATAACTCGAATGATAATATCCTATTCCATCAATTTATAAGTAAACTTTCTTTAAAATTACCAATATATTCATGTATACAAACGTTCTTTAGTGCTTTTTAATTTATCTGTCAAACTTTAAACACGATTTCTCAATACGTGTGGACTCAGTAAACACCAAAAAAAAAATTCATAACCGGGGACTAGTTTGGTCACGTGGTCACCGAAGAGCATGCCCTTAAGGGCATGTGACACAGCTAAATACCTATATTACCGACCACAGTTTTTCAGTTCACTGAAT
>NC_046661.1:31340783-31342007 GCF_010883055.1 Belonocnema kinseyi | reverse complement strand
GGGAGCTCTTCTTAATATTTTGACACCAAAATCATGTCGATACACCTTACCGACTGCGAGTAAAGCCACCCACGCTTTAACTTGACAGACTGTATGTGGAATGCAGGTTACGTTTACATCGCGTATAGTCGTAAGGTTCCAACAATGTAAAAATAGTGTTTTCATAAAAGGGAAATACTTGCAATGATAAAAAAATACAAAAAAAGTTGGCGAAGCATTTTTAAAGAAATACAGTTGAAAATAAATTGATATCTATCATTATGAGTGGGTTGTCAGTTTTGATACTCGCATAGCCTGCAAATTACCGAAATAAATGCAAATGCGATTTTTTTATCTCGAACATTTCTCTCTGAAAATTCGTGCAAAAAAAGAAAAATGATTTGAAAATGGTGAAAAATTATAATAAATACGTGAAACTGAAAGAAATGAAAATATTTTTTATTTATGTTTTTATATAGTACTTTTAAAATAAAGGTGACCGTTCGACCGGGAAGGTAGGAATTTTTTGTAAAAGACGAGAAATATGTCCGTAAATCTATTTTTTGAAGGGGAATTTGACAAATTTTGAGAAAAAAATCCATCCAATCACTTAAAATATTGCGAAATTCATATCACACGATAACTTAAAATAATTTTTATTATTATTACACCATTAAGCCATTTCACTTTCGGGATAGGCGTGACTCACTCGGCAGGGGAAAGGAGTAGTGTGTGGAAGGGATAGAGATTTTTCAGATTGATCCAGAATTCTCGTGCTATTTAAGTAAATAACACATTCGTTCCGCAACACTGCTCCGACCCAGGTTGCTGATCAATCTCTCTAGCAATCACCCCAAGCGAAGAACTTCACGAAGTCGTTATGTAAGGTTCCCCACTTGGGTCCATTAATAGCCAAGGTCTTTGTTTCAGGCGTCATTCACTCTACTGACACTCTTTTTATTAACTATTTGCCGCCATACTTTCCTCTCCTGGCAAACTTCTCTAGCTTCTTTTAAGTCCATGCATTTTTTCATGCAGGCTCTCGTGTTTCTGCGACTTCTTATGTCTCTTCTAAGTAGGGTCTCATTCACACATTCTAACGATTCTATCCGCGGTCTACCTCTGGACACGCTGCCATTTACGTTACCTTGATACACTTGTTTCGTTAGTCGTTCATTTGGCATTCTCTCAACGTGTCCGAACCATCTTAACCGATTTCTTTCCCATGTGTCTACTAGCGTCTCT
>NC_046661.1:31338797-31340683 GCF_010883055.1 Belonocnema kinseyi | reverse complement strand
AAATTTCATATTGAACGGGTTAAAAATAGAATTTTTTTAGACTGAAATAATATTTCAAGTCATCATCGAAAACAAATAAATTAATTTTCTAACAAATAATTGATGTTTTAACTAATACAATTCACAGGATAAAATTTAACCAAAAATGGAATAGTTGAATTTCCAGATAAAAGCTGTGATAAAAAATTGAATTGAACAAGGGAAAAACGAATTTTCAACAAAATTGTTAAATTTTCAAGGGAAAAGGTGAATTTTTGACCAAGAAGATTAACGTTCTATAAAAAAAAAATTTCAAACTTAACCAATATATACGATTAATTTTTAATCAATCCTATAATAGTTACATTTTCAGATAAAGATAAATAATTTTTAACGAAAAAAATTTATTTTCAACAATGTTGTTGGATTTTCAACCAATCAGATGAATTTTCGACCAAGAAAATTAATGATCTACAAAAAAGACAAATTTCAAATAAAATACATGAATTTTAAACGAAATTATTTAATTTTAAAGTCAAAAAGACGAATTATCTACAAAAAGCTGAATTTTTAACCTAATTCAAAGGCAAATAGTTGAATTTTCAACTATAATTATGAATCCTTAATAAGAAAAAATTAATTTTTTTAATAAGTAGTTTAACCTTAAGTGAATAATTGAATTTATAGTTGCATTTAAAACAAAACGACTTTGCAACCAAAAAATATAAACAGTTGATAATTCAAACGAAAAATGTAATTTTTAATCAAAAAGTATAAATTTTCCATAAAGCAATTTAATTTCTCTACAAAGAAAGACGAATTGTTAACAAAATACATGATTTTATAATCAAAATGGTATAGATTAATTGTCAGTTTCAATAATATATTTTCAACGAAAGAGATAAACCTTCAACTAAAAGAAATAAAAATTTTAACAAAGTAGTTAAACTTTTGATAGAAAAGAGAACTTTTTTTTTACAAAATATTTACATTTTCAACAAAATAATTAATTTTTCAATCAAATAATTGAGTTTTTATCCAAACGAGATGATCTCTAAAATCACCAATTTCTTTAATTTCTTTCAAATGCGGATCAAGATTTAAGGAAGACTATTATAATATAACATAATTATAATCTTAAAATTAATATATATATACACATACATACATATATATATAATAGTATTAATATTTATATAATTTATATTTTATACTTGAAGTAACGTAACCACAAAATACACACATATAAAGAGGCGCGCGAAGTATTCAAATTATGAGAATCGCCAGCCCAGCATCGAAATCTGAAAATATTAAAATCCCAATCTCTTCATTTTATTTCAAAGCAGATAGAGACATAAATAGAACAGCCGAAGTGTTCCGACCGGCAATCGTGCACCTTCGAGTTTTCAAATTCAGAAGAGGAGAAGTGGGTTGCGCGCGCAACGCAGGCATTTATATCGTCTCCTACCATATTCACACGGACATAGACGTGTCATAACATTGGACCACGTCTCGTTTCAGATCTGGGATCACTGGTCTCGCAGACTGCTGTGGGCTAGAATGAAAGTAGGAATCAGAAGACTATTTATTATAGCATACTACGCGCCGGTTGATAGTGATCCTAGAGAAGTAAAAGACGCCTTCTGGGACGCTTTAAATGACACAATAAACATCTGCGAACATGGGGAAAGAATAATTCTACTAGGAAACATGAACGGTTGGGTGGGCATCCAAAATCAGGATACAGTAAGAGTATTAGGTAATTTTGGGGATCCAAGAACAAACTATAACGGAGATAAATTAGATGGTCTATGCTTAGAAAGGGGTCCGTTTATTACAAATACTTGGTTTAGGCATAAAATGATCCACATGTACACCTGGTCTAAAGGAAATAGCCGCAGTATAAT
>NC_046661.1:31312086-31338697 GCF_010883055.1 Belonocnema kinseyi | reverse complement strand
TGAAAGAGGGAGCTCTTCTTAATATTTTGACACCAAAATCATGTCGATACACCTTAACGACTGCGAGTAAAGCCACCCACGCTTTAACTTGACAGACTGTACCGGTCATTAAGTTGCTGCTTTTGCTCTTTGGTACATTTTTTTCTGTATTTTAAACACCTTTGTAACCGATAAATGGTATTTTTCCATCTTTTTATGCATTAATTCAGTACCTGAATTTTTAAATGCCCGCCAAGTGGCATGGCGGCGCCTAAGCTTCCACTCTTAAATGAAAAGCACTATGGGTAAGGCACTATATTAAATGGAATTCAGTGTGGCCCTGGAATTTTCGCTGGTGAGTCTTTGATTTTTAATGAAAACAGAACTGGTAAAACCTTCTTTATAAATTCCAATAATCAGAAAATAAATTTAACAATACCACCAGTTGAGCTTGAAGAATATTTTGAAATTGATTCTGAGGATCGTAAACTTTCAGGTGATGAAAGAAAACAAGCTTCTAGATTGGCTGAAATTTCGAAAATTGTAAATCTCTCTAATTTAAATGATGACGAGAAAGAAAGTCTCTTCCCAATATTTTGTGATTATTCTCAGCAATTTCATCTTCCTAATGACAAATTGGGATCAACTAATGTTGTCCATAAAATTTTCACTTCTGATAATAAACCGGTAAACATAAAAAATGATCGTCATCCACCTATTCATAAAAAAGTGATTATGGAAAAAAACTAAATAATATCTTCGGACTGGAATAATTCGACCATCAGTATCCTCATATAATTCTCCTGTTCGGGTCGTTCACTAAAAACGAGATCCTCATGGTAATAAACAATGGAGAATGGTGGTTGATTATCGTGGGTTGAACGAAAAAACCATTACTAATTCTTACCCTTTACCGCAAATAACAGAGATATTAGATTAATAATGAGGAGCTAAATATTTCTCCGTTATGGATTTAGCATCAGGTTTCTATCAAATACCCATGGATCCCGAATCCAAAGCAAAAACTGATTTTTTTATTCCATTCGCTCATTTCGAGTTCAATAGAATGCCATTTGGATTTAAAAATGCCCCTGCTACCTTTCAAAAGGCAATAGACCAAGTTCTCACTGGTTTACAAGGAATTGATCTATTTGTTTATATGGATGACATTGTCATCTTTGCCTCATCACTTATTCATCACAGTCAAAAATTAAAAGCTCTTTTGGGTCGTTTAAGAACATCGGGATTATCTTTAAACCCTGAAAAGTGTTACTTCTTTAAAAAAGAAATAGTATTTTTTGGACATATTATCACCCAAGAAGGGGTAAAACCAGATCCTCAAAAAGTAGAAGCTGTAAAGAATTTTCCTATTCCAAGAGGAAAGAAAAATGTTAAACAACTCTTGGAGCTTGTAGGTTACTATAGGAGGTTTATTCCAGATTTCGCTAAAGTGATTAAACCACTTACTCAAATTTTGAAGGACAGCACTGATTTTCGTTGGACTTCTGTAGAACAGGAAGCTTTTGAGATCCTGCGTGATAAGATCTGTTTCGAACCTTTGTTGCAGTATTCTAACTTTTCAAACCCATTTGTATTGACAACAGACCCTTCAAATTACGCTCTTAGAAGTGTCCTCAGTCAGGGTAAGATTGGTTAGGACTTGCCAATCGCTTTTGCCTCAAGGACTCTTCAAGGAACTGAGATAAATTATTCTACAATAGAGAAGGAACTTCTTACTATTGTCCTCTGCGTCAACTATTTCCAGCCTTATTTATATGGTCACAAATTTGTCCTTGTTACTAACCATAGGCTCTTGGCTTGGCTTCATATCATTAAGGAGCCTGTCTCAAGGTTGGCTAGATGGCGAATCAAGCTGAGTGACTATAATTACGTGATTGTGTATAAGCCTAGAAAAGTGAATTCCAACACTGATGCTTTGTCAAGAAATCCACTGAATGATAGGGGCCCTTTATTATCTACTTTAGATTCCTTTGATGCAAAGGTGAGTGTTTGCTTGCTTTGAAGTTCTAGATGTTAGAGCACTGGAAAGTAACGTTACTGGGATTGAGGTGATTAGTGAAATGAATAATCCAGACTTAATCTTTCAGAATTATCAAATCGCCACCCAGGATCAGAGTACCGAGACACAACGAGTCGCGACTCCTGTTGGCTATAGCCTATTAGGGACCCCGTTATCGGTCTGTGCCATGCACCACAGCATTTTGGTCCAGATTCGTGGCGATGGAAACGCGCTAACCACGGTAGTTTAGGTGGTCCTTTGAAAGATGACGATTCCAAACTGGAGTTGAGAGATTCAACTCTCAGTGATGACAGCCTTATGGCTTCACCTGATGAAGAACTTAACGACCCAGCTAAGATACCTTCATCGTTTCAAAATGGTTTAGCTCAGATGCCTAAAAAGCAGAAGCTTTGGGCTCATCGGCTCTGAGTGGGTTGTGGACTAAATTCTTCTGCCGTAAAGACGCAAAGTGAACACAATGGTGAGAACATTGCTGCTGTTCTTGAAAAGACTCCTGAATTGGTCATCTCAGACGCGTGGGTATCATACAGTAATGACTTTATATGGGTAAAGGCCATATTGCTCATTTTATCTCAGCCGATGGTTCGATGATTTCTGGAACTAATAAAGAATTAGTAAGTCATAATCTCTTCCGAGTTGAAGATTTCTTAGGAAGTAATCCTAAATTAGGTTAAGTAGTAGTCTTCGCCCGAGACAATATATATATTTTTGCTTTTATTGTGAGAAATAAGCATGATGATTAGCTTTTCTTGAATCACATATCTATGGAAATTATTGCATTAAAAAATGCAATAAATACTCCTAATTTCAAGAGAGTGAAGATTTCAAAAAAGGGAAACGATCTGGATCAGATCTCTTGGCTCTCGATTGAGCAAATGTTTTGGCAGCATTTTTTTGGGTCTTAATTATTAGTTGTCATCTGCTCCGGTGAAATAATTATTCCACCACGTCATGAAAGAGATGACATAATCAAAGAATTTCACGAGTCTGATGTAGGTGGACATAAAGGTTCCTCAAAATGTTATTGGACGCTTAGATCTCAATATTATTGGGATAAATATGAAGGAAGACGTTAGAAGAATCGTTGGTTCGTGTAAAAATTGTTTGAGAAATAGATTGGTTAGAAGGAAAACTCGGCAACCAATGTTGATAACTGACACTCCCAAAGAACCATTTTAAAAGATTTAAATTGACCTCGTAGGACCTCTTCCAGTTATTTCTAAGGGCAATGCACATATTCTTACGATTATATGTGTATTTTCAAAATATTGTGTGGCAATACCTTTGGAGGATACTGATTCAGTCACTATAGCTAGAGCTTTAGCAGTAGAATTTGTTACGCGGTATAGTTACCCGCGGGTAATATAATCTCAAAAGGGTGCTAATTTGGTTAGTAAAGTAATCAAGGTTTTTTGCAAAATATTTAGAATTAAAAAGATCTAATCGTCTGCTTATCATCCGCAGAAGCTGGGATCTTACAAAGAAGTCATCATCCCTTGAACCAATATCTAAGAAATTTCAAAGGAAAAGTTGACTGGGATTATTGGACCTTTGCGTGGAAGGAGCGACTGAATCACACCTTGCCACAGTGCTACGATGCGAGTGTGGCCCCTGGACGGGGTTACATGGGACGGCTGCATGCTCTGTGGTGCGAGAAACACCCGGAGCTATCGCACTTTTCGCAGCAACGTCTGCGAAACCATGCTGAACTACTCCGAAAAAGGGGCTATGTAAGTGGAACTCCTACTCTAATACAGCTAGAACAAGCCGACAACAGAGAAAGAGAGGCGGCACTAAGACCAACCGCGGGCAGGCATCCAATAGAGGAAGAGCGATGCTTTATGACCCGGAGAAACATCAACACCAAGGTTTCTCTCAAGCCTTAAGATCTGGCTGAAATGAATGAAGAGCTTCGTGGATATTTTTCCAGCGAAAGCGACCTCTGAACTATCAATTATTGTGTGTATAATGCAGCGAGAGCTTTGGCTGATGCGAACCGTGAAACAAAACCAAAGGTTGATCATAAGACCAAAAGACGAATGCATCAACTTGACATAAAGATAGGTTGGGCAAGACAGTACGCGTCCCGCATTCAGTGTGTGATTGACTACATCACATCTGGCAGGAATTTTACCGCCAAGGTTCGAAAGTTCGCGTGCGAACTCCGGACCCGTTATCACACACTTAACAAGTCAAAGCTGCTGATTATCAGGCAGGATATTGTTGAGAGAATACGGATACTATCTGACGCTAAGAGAAGTCTAGAGCGGAGGGAGAGGTAGGACACAAAAAATCAACAGTTTCCCTCTGACCGATCTCGACTTTTCCAAAACCCTCCAGTTACTGTCGAACACCCACCCAAACCAGAGGAGGTCGAATTATTTTTGAGAGAAATCTACGAAGTGCAGCATAAACTGGACGAAGACTCAGAAAATATTAATAGCTTCAAGGAGTTATGTAATGCCCTCATAACACCTGATACAGAATGCCAACCCATCACTACCGAGGAGGTGAAAGAAGTTTTAAGAGGGATGAAGAACTATTCCGCATCGGGACCAGATAGTATCAAAACCTTCTGATGGAAGAAGTTTTCTTCAACCCGTCAGCATTTGGCCCGTATTGTCACCTCATATTTAAAGTCGGAAGAGCCGATTCCGGAGTGGTTGGTGGAAGGACGCACAATACTCCTGCTGAAAATAGGAAACTTAGCTAACCCGAAGAATGACGGGCCAATCACTTGTCTGAACACAGTTTATAAGATATTCACAGCTATCCTAAATGATAGGATTGTTCGGGCAATTGATCCTGTGTGAAAACCTAATGGCATCCCTGAAGATCCTGAACTCGTTGATAGAAGCGCTATAAGACACCTTTGCGCTGGAGAGACTTATACATACCTGGACGTGCCACAGAGCCGCATTCAAGATGTGACATCTATAAAGGATACTCTCCGAAGCAGATAGAAACGTCTCATCCGGCAGATTTGGTCTTCCGAACTGTCGGCGAGGAACAAAGTATCTGCAATGAACATGCTTGCCGTCCCGGTAGTACTCTATTCATTTGGAGTAGTTCCATGGACGAAGAACGAGCTCAGATCCCTTGATATCGGGAAAAGAAAGGTTATGCACATGAACAAAAGCATGCATCTTAAGTCTTCCGTTCCGCGATTGTACACCTTAACATACCGTCGTCACATTTTAAGCCAAGACATTCCTGATGATAGCTGCAGGGCGTACCATGCACACCTTGAGCATTTAGCTCACATACTATCTAGTTGTCGAACTCACGCGGAAACGACCTGTCACTCTTACGACATTAACCTTAATATCGCTCCTCTAAATGCTCATAGGGAAATCGAGTCAATTTTTGAGAATGGGAGGTGCCGAATATACTGGAACTTTATATTCTCGACAATTGTTTCTGTTGTTCACTCGAGGCCTGACATGGTTCTTCTTGACTTCGAGAAGCGAACCATGTTCGTTATCGAATTTTCGACACCAGCTGACAAAAACATCATAGTCAAGGAGAATGAAAAGAAAGAGAGGTATCGAGACCTTATAAGGGAGTTGCAACGATTGTACCCAGAATATTCTGTTAAACTAATCGTCCTTATTATCGGCGCTCTTGGAAGTGCCAAGCTTTCACTTGCTAATGGCCTAAAAAGCATCCCTGCGTGTCAACAATATGCTAAAACACCTTCGGGAAAAATGCAGAAGGCGGTAGTCCTTGAGTCGCTGCGTTTTCTTAGGATGCACGAGGCTTTTGCTGGATCGTCGTATTGATTCCGTTACAGACTGTAACTACCTATCTCACGGTCGTGAGACGTGGTTGTGGCTGAAGTTTTGCCGCAATTTCGCTGGGAGCGGGTGCAATTTTCCAGATTAGCACCCGCTCCCGGCGAAATCCTGCTTTTGTCCTTATGACAAATTTTTAATTATATATATAATTAGTAAAAAAAAAACTTATGTTAATTTTCTATAGGGTAGACTGGGGTATTATGGACCGCAATTCGATTTTTGCTTAAAACTCGCGAAAAATGACTTTTTCTAAAAATTTCAAAGCTTGAATTTGTAGTACGAGAAGGAATTTCTCTTTGGGTCGCGGCAGTTCAGTCAAATTGTATTAAATCATACAAGTTATATCACTTAGCGCAAAAATGGTGTTTTTGTGATTTTGAAAAATGTCGGGGAATTGCGGACAACTTTTTATATCGATTAAAAATCAAAAGGTGTGGTAGGCAAAACTTTATTCTTAATTCAAAATGACATAAAATTTACTATTAAAGAGAAGCAAAGTAAAATGAAGTGAGAAATTACAATGAAAATCAGTCCGAAACGCAATGTTCGCAAGTCCAGTAACTTGCAATCATTCTGGCGCTTGCCAAGTGAACAGCTCGATCGCACTCGTTGCAATGGATGATATTTTGGCGGTTCATCTTTTTTGGCATGTTTTACTTAAAATGCTATGTTGAAATTTTGCATGAAAAGACACTTATATACATTAAATACACGAAATAGGTTATCAAATGTCAAGAACTGAGTGGTCCGTAATTCCCCGACGAAGGTGGTCTATAATTCCCCAAACGCTGTTTTCACAATATGGCAGCATAAGAGTGACACAATGCAAACTTCGTGCAAAATCTCTTGTTTGTTCCGAAGACATAAAGTTCCACGAATATTATGAACATATATGCCTGAGTTGGTTCTCGGAAAATGTGTTAAAAATAAACCAAACACAAAGTAAAAAACAAAATCACGAAGAGTCAAATTTCTATTTCCTGTGAAATCGAGATCACGCTGCGTGTAAACAAGTGGAGTGTTGCAGGAAAAATTAACCCAACATGAGGTGAGCTGACGCCAGTGATATGGAGTTGTTTACCACTACAAGGAAAAAAAATATTGCTTTGGTCCGCAATTCCCCGTGGTCCATAATACCCCAGTCTCCCCTACATTTGATTAATTGATAAATAATCTACATTTTATATTCGCTCTCTCATTTTTGTAATATTGAGGAAGAGATGGTATAAAAAAATATATGCATGGAACTACATTAAAATTTTATTTCTTCAACCTTATTTTAAATTTCGAATTAGTATGAGGTTCATCATTTTGTTTTCTTAATTTTAGTTTGCCGCATTTTAATTGCCTTAATTGAATATTTGAAAACTGATTCTCTCATTCTCTTTTTATAATTGTTTTACGAAAATAAAAAATAAATAATGTATAAGCTTAGAACCATATGTGACGAGTTCGTAGTCACCCCTACTCCACGTTCCAAATAGTTGGGACCTCAAACTGACCTGGCTTTCCAGTATCCTTTTTCAATTTTCGACAAACATAGCTCTATGCTAGATGTTTATCGGTTTACGGATTTGTGCCACTGTGTAACTCAGTAAATAAAGTTGCGATATCTACGGATATCGCCCTTAAACAAAGTAAATGTTAGTTCTTAATTAAACCCGTCACATATATCCATAAGTAAAGTTAAGTCACATACCTTTTGGGTCTAACAATCATGAAAATGGAGTTAAATAAACATCCCAAATGATTTATTGGAAATTAGAGCATGAATAGTCCTTATGAATTACTAACGGGAAACCCTAAGCACTTAAATACTCATAAATTAACTCTTGAAATTTGAAACTTAGAAAACTGAGAAAACGTGAACGCACATTCACGAACACGAATGACATTTGACAAAAAGGATGTCTCCACCCTGTAGCAGCCTTTTAATTAGGCGAGGAGGTGTAACGATATGGATTTTCAGGTCCTAGAGCCCTCAAAACATATACGTTTAGTTAGGCAGGTGTCCGTTTGAACTAAGGCGCAATTGAACTAAAGCCCATTTGACCTAAAACAGTTGAATAACGCTTAATATTTTTGGCCCGCAGAAAAAGAGAAGATATATGGGATGTTAGTTACGTTATTTTCGAAAATACTTAATTAATAAATTGCCAAGGACACGTAACAATAAAAGTTTAAATAATGTCATTAGTTAATATTAACAATATTTGAAAATGCTGTAAAAATTTTAAAAAAGGATTCAAATTGAATGCATTTCAAATAATATTGTGTCGAACCTTTAGATTTTATAACTATTCTGAAAACGTGATAATCATAAATGCTTTCTGATTGAAAACATTAAAAATCTTAGAATTAAAACTTCAAGCGCTAAAATTAAAGTCCTATTGATGCAACAAACATTCTGGTCTCGAAATATTTTTGAGGTTAGATTCAGAAAAATAATTTTTCGCTCGAACAACTGTCTTGCATTAACTATTCTTTTATTATAATTTTTATGAGCCCAAATGATTAATATTTTCATTCGTTGAGATTTTATTATTCTTTTGAAATCTTGAAAATATTTTGGAATGCCTACGAAATGGAACCAAACTTATAACTTTCTTTTCCAACCTACTGTCACCCTCCGAGCAGCGACAGAAATGACCCAAAAATAGAAAAACTACATGTTTACGAATTATTGTAACTTTTGAGCAATTTACGTCTCTTTTTTTTTACAAATATTTACTGATGGGCAATTTTTTTATATACAATGACTTTTTAAACCATTTTCCATTGTTTCAACAGATGTCAATTGTTTAAACAATTATTTATTCCCAAAAAATGTAAAAAAATAATCGTATTGTCTGATTAAAATGTAATTGTTTGTCATTGTTTATAGCAAATTTTTCTACAAACATTATGTAATTATTTAAACAATTCATTATTCAGAGATTCTAAAGCTTGCAAAAGATTTGAGAAAGATTTTAAAACATTTGTAAAAGAATTTAAATATTTGAGATTGTAAAAGTTTCAGAAAGATGAAAGAAATTTCACACCGAATGAAAATATTATTCATTTGAGCTCATGAAAATTATAATAAAAAAATAGTTAATGAAAGAGAGTTGTTCGCGCAAAAAATTATTTTTCTAAATCTAACCTCAAAAATATTTCGAGACCAGAATGATTGATTCATCAATAAGACTTTAATTTTGGCGCTTCAAGTTTTAATTCTAAGATTTTTAATGTTTTCAATCAGAAAGCATTTATGATTATCACGTTTTCAGAATAGTTATAAAATATAAAGGTTCGACACAATATTATTTGAAATTCTTTCAATTTTAATCCGTTATACAAAATTTTTACAGCATTTTCAAATATTGTTAATATTAACTAATTACATTATTCAAACTTTTATTGTTACGTACCCTTGGCAATTTATTAATTAAGTATTTTGGAAAATAATAATATGACTGATGAGCACAAGTTCCCTTATTTTTTATTTTCACTGCCTATCACAAGATTTAAATTTAATCAACAAGGATTGTACACACCGTGTCCCATAACGCCACGAATTGAAATTAACCATACCGTTTAAAGTAACTAACATCCCATCTATCTTCTCTTTTTCTACAGGCGAAAAATATTAAGCGTTATTCAACTGTTTTAGTTCAAATGGGCTTTAGTTCAATTGCGCCTTAGTTCAAACGGATACCTACCGTTTAGTTTACTGATATACAGGGTGGACACGCTGGGGCTTACATACATGACGCACTTGATGTCCACCCGAATTGCACAACAGCAGGGAAGAAGCCATTGCACAGGGGCATTTTCATCTTTCGCGCCTTCAAAGTTGCATTCGGATTTGCCGTTCGGTCAAGTCCGTGCATCTTCGGATCAAGTTTATCATAGTTTCCATGGTTGCGTTCGAAACTTAAAATGGATACAAGTGTCAAAAAATATAGGTTATGTTATGTAGTAATTACAATTAATAAAAGTGTTTCATTCACAATGAAGTGAGACTTGTGGACTGAGAAGTAAACGACAATTTTCTTATATGCCCCTAGCATTATGGAATGATTGTTGAGTGACAAACACTATAAATTGGTAATTATATTGTGCGCTTTTAGTGAGCGAAGAGTGAATTGTGTTTAACGCTTATTTGCGGCATAAAAAAGGTATGTTATGAATAGACAGGCTTTGTTCTGAATAAAGTGAATAAAATATTATATGCAAAAATTTGTAATTGACATTATCTACAAATTCTTACAGCGATTTCAGTAAAAAGGTGAATCCGACCATAACCTCGAAATAATGACAGATCGGCCCGGTATGTTTATTATACTTTCGATTGATTATTCTTTACCAAAGAAACGTTTTGTGGTTTTTTATATTTATTACTGACAGTGTTGGCAGTAATAATTTAAACAATAATTATTTAACAATAATTTAACAATCATTACTTATTAATAACTTTAATAAGTAATACATTATTTCTGAAATTAATAATTGATTTCCAAGTTTTTTTTCATGGATTAATCATAGATAAATTCACATCAGGAAGTGCAGATGGATTTGGTGCATTTCAGCTGGTTGATTTCAATGAACATTATTGGAAAACCGTTATCTCTAGACCTTATCCCAAGACTGGGGATTGATCAGCCTAGAATTAATTCTGAGTCATTCTGATGATATAGGTGTATCAAAAAGATATCTCGAGGTAATTTAACTTATCTGAATTTTAATCAATAAAATATTTAAGGATCTTTTTGTATTTTAGAAAATGTTTTCTCTGGTCCTCATCCTTAAATTTTCTTTGATCAGCCATTCAAATAAATTAGTGACACGTTGATAATAGAAGTGTAGCAGAAATAAATGCAAGAGCGAGATTTGGGGCCAGAAATTTTATTTTAATTTTTTTCAGAAATTTTGCTTTAATTATCTATTTTATCAGGTCTAAATGTTAAATTTACGCATTTCTGGTACATTATCAGAAAATAAAAGTCCAGGGAAAACATTTTTTAAAATACAAAAGAATTCCTAAATATTTCATTAATTAAAATTCAGGCAAGTTAAATTTCCTCGAAATATCTTTTTGATACACCTATATCATAAAAATGAATTAGAATGAATTTTAAAGGCTGATCAAATGCCACTTTGTAAATCAAATTCAGAGATAGCGATTTCGAAATTAGAATAATTTCGAAAAAATGGAATAACAATTCTGGGCTAAATTATCTTGCCTAGATAAATTTTCAAACAATCCTATCACCAACGAGTCTGTAATTTATTTGAATGGTTGATCAAACCAATTTTTCCGGTGAGTTCCAGAGAAAACATTTTCTAAAATACGAAAAAATCCCTGAATATTTTATTAATTAAAATTCAGGCAAGTTAAATTACCTCAAGATATCTTTCTGGTATACCTATATCATAAAAATAAATTAAGATTAATTTTAAAGGCTGATAAAATGCCAGTTTGGAAATCAAATCCAGAGATAGCGATTTCGAAAATAGAATAATTTCTTTAAAAAATAAAATAACAATTATGGGCTAAATTGTCTTGTTTAGATAAATTTTTTAAACAATCCTATCACCAACGAGTCTCTAATTTATTTTAATGGTTGATCAAACCAAATGTTCCGTTGAGTTCCAGAGAAAAAATTTCTAAAATACGAAAAAATCCCTAAATATTTTATTAATTAAAATTCAGGCAAGTTGAATTTCCTCGAGATATCTTTCTGATACACCTATATCATCAGAATTACTTAGAATTAATTTTAGTCTGCACAATCCCCAGTCTTGGGATAAGGTCTAGAGATAACGGTTTACCAATAATGTTCATTGAAATGAACCAGCTGAAATGCACCAAATGCATCTGCATTTCCTGATGTGGATTTATCTATGATCGATCTATGAAAAAAAACCATGGAAATTAGTTACTAATTTCAGAAATAATGTGTTACTTAATAAAGTTATTAATAAGTACTGATTGTTAGACTAATATTAAGTAATTATTGTTTAAATTATTACTGCTGACACTGTCAGTAATACACATACAAAACCACAAAATGTTTCTTTGGTAAAGAATAATCAATCAAAATTATAATAAACATGCTGGGCCGATCAGTCGTTATTTCGAGGTTACGTTCGGATTCACCTTTTTACCGAAATCGCTGTAAGTAATTGTAGGCAATGTCAATTAAAATTTTTTTCATGTAATATTTTATTCACTTTATTCAAAACAAATCCTGTCTCTTCATAACATACCTTTTTTATGTCGCAAATAAGCGTTAAACACAATTCACTCTTCGCCCACTAAAAGCGCACTATATTATTACCAATTTATAGTATGTGCCTCTCAGCAGCCATTCCATAATGTTATTGGCACAGAAGAAAATTAACGTTTACTTCTCAGTCCACAAGCCTCACTTCATTATTAATGAAACACTTTTATTATTTGTAATTACTACATAACATAGCCTATATTTTTTGTCACTTGCATCCATTTTCAGTTTCGAACGCAACCACAACGCAACCATGGAAAACTATGATAAACTTGATCCGAAGATGCACGGACTTGACCGAATGGCCGATCCGAATGCAACTTTAAAGGCGCGAAATATGAAAATGCCCCTGTGCAATGGCTTCTTCCCTGCTGTTGTGCAATTGGAGTATCAATCAAGTGCGCCACGTATGTAAGCCCTAGCGTGTCCGTCCTGTATATACACTGGATACGCGATAGCTGTATATCAACCAAAGGGAGTTTGAGGCAAATTGAAGGAGGGTTTCGAGATTTGACGCCCTCTATGGTCATCCAGGGGTGCGTTCCAGGGGTCCACCCGGGTGCACTCCGAGCCATTCCACGATATTAGGTAAGTTTTGGGCTTCAATCGGGTGAACCGTTCAGTGGTCACTCGGATGAAGAGTGGGAGTCACTCGACGGGTGACTATTACACCCACTGAAACTAGGTAGGTGGAAGAGAGTGAACAGTGGAATTGGCGGGTAGAAGTGGCGGGAATCGCAAGTTTAGTAGTAGACTAAAATTTAGTATCTTCATCATCTAAAGTTTAGTATCTTCATCACTTTCCACTATTATTGAACACATCACTGTTTGTAATAACAATGATCTCACTTCTGAAACGGCAATTAAAATCTTCTTATCCTGTTATTGCATTTTTTTAACTTTTGTGTAACGTAACTTCAACTATCCCTACCGAAAAGAATCTTTGGGTATATACTAAAAATTCTTTAGGTCAAAGAAACTCAGAGAAATTCTCCGCAGGCACTCAGGTAGATATTTTTAAAGGTCCAGGAAGCTCGTTTAAATGGTCTGAAGGCTTTAAAATATCCTTTCCGAAATTTAAATAAGAATACGATCATAAACAATAAGCAAAGAGGCTATCTCAATAGAGTAGCCGACACTCAAGGGTCTTTTGTTAAGCTTTCGGATTAAAATTTAGAAGTAGATTTTTTTAATTTCATGGTTAACAGCCTACAACATAATAATTCGGAGTCTACGGGTTTCGATGACTTCAAATATCTAACTTTTTTTTTAATGCTTAAAATTGGAATTAATAGAACGTTACTCGTAAATGGAATGAGATACGCCAAAAAAGACAACATTTTTGAATTCAACTAGAAAATTGTATATCAGTACATAAGTTATCATTATAAATAAGTATAATGAGAAAATTCATCAATTAAAAAAAAGTGTTAATAATTTGAAGGGAAATTTAAAAAGGGAGAGCGGATTAGCCACGACCAACTACTGTAAATAACTCTGCCCGCCCGGTACGTGAGGAATACAAAAGGAACATTATATTACGGCCGCACCACTCTTAAAAGGATCTTGAAAAGGACCCAAATCTCTCACACTATCTCCGAGACTATTTTGTTTCAAATCGACTTTTTTTATAGACTCAAATGGGCCAAGCTATTTCGCTAAAGAAAACTCCGAGATTTCTTTCGGTAGGGATCTTTCACCAAACATACACCCGACGCACACTCGAAACCGTTCATTCTACCATTCTCCTTCCACTTCACCCTAGTAAACTCCGCTCACTTCTTTACTTCACCCACCAATTCACCCGGGTGGTCTCCTGGAACGCACCTCTGAGAAGTAAGTGAACGAGCGCGAAATTCGAATTGTGTAGTTTATGAGAAATAAAAGAAGGAGCATATAGTATAGTATAGTATAGTGTATAACAATAAATGAAATTTATGAAAAATGCCTGAATGAAAGGAATCAAATGAATGGAAATAATTATGGTGGGACTATTACTGCATTGAAAATGTAACAATTTCAAAAAAATAATTATTTATGGTCGAAAATTCGTCTCAGGCGGTAGAATATTAACCTTCTTGATGACTAATTCTTCTTTTTTATTTAAAATTCATTTCATCGGTTAATAATACACTTATCAAATTGACAATTCCTTTAAAAAATTCAAAATTTTTGTTGAAATTTCATCTACTTTGTGAAACATCTGGTTTCTTTTTGGTGGAAAAATAATCTCTTTGGTTGAAAATTAATGTCCTTAATGAAAATTGAACAACTTTAAATCGATATTTATATGTTCTACATAAAGTTTTATTATTTTTCGATGGACCTTTATTGTAGGTTAGGTTTATAGTAGATGGAGAATTTCTTCAGAAATTCAAATATTTCGTTGACATTTCATGTATTCTGTGAAAAATCTTTGTTTCTATGTGCGAAAAATTAATCTCTTCGGCGGAAAATAAGTTTTTGTATGAAAATTCATTTTGTAAATCGAAAATTCATTTTTAGAACTGAAAATCTAACTATTCCAATTTGAATTGAAAACAATTTTTTTATAGTAATTTTTTAATTGTATTAAATTTTTAATTGAATAAAAATTTTTTCATGTAATTTGTCACGCATAAATATTTCGATAATAATTTCTTCTTGGTTAAAAATTTATTTTACTTCTATTTTCACTATTCTAAGGTTTTGAGAAGTATTCATTGATTTAAAATTGTTACGATATAGAGGTAATTTGCAGAAGAGGTGGGTGAAATATAATAAGAATCAATTCACATTAATATTTTGGTACATTTATTACTTTTCTGACATACAATGTATGAAATAAAATAAACATGCATTATACATACATAATAAAATGAAATAAAATTCATACGAATATTGACGTAATTGTATTCGTTCGGTTACATTTTGCAAAAAGCATTCTTGTGTTCACTCGATGGTTTTTCGTATCCGAAAATGGTTGAGTAGTATGAAGTCGGTATTCTTGAGTCGTTCGTTCGGTTTCGTATACGAAAGTTTACGAATACTTTGCAACGAGTGGGTTAGAGGCACTCGAAAATGCAAGTCGAATGCGAAAATGGCATTAAAACTATGAAGAAGATGGTGGAGGTACGCGGTGGGGACTACTATCACACTGACTGGTAAATTTCCTATTAAAAGTGATTTCTTTGAGAAGAATGTGTAAAATTGAAAGTTCGAATGATAAGAACTTGTAGTCGAGTAAATAACTTATTGTATTTAGAGTTTTTTCTAATTGCTGGTGCAAA
Source organism: Belonocnema kinseyi (assembly GCF_010883055.1). Taxonomy (NCBI): domain Eukaryota; kingdom Metazoa; phylum Arthropoda; class Insecta; order Hymenoptera; family Cynipidae; genus Belonocnema; species Belonocnema kinseyi. The sequence goes on along the minus strand of NC_046661.1, from coordinate 31,323,342 downwards.
ATAATGGGATTAAAATGTGTAGCTCCGGATTGTACGTCAGGTTGTGACAGCAATTCGGAGAAGTTTAATTTTTTTGGTGCCAAAAGATCCAAAAGAAATTAAACCGCGGCAACAGGCTATTCGCAAAGATGACATTAATTGAGAGTCCCCATGCGAGAACAAGACGTAGATTTTTCTAGCGCGGCGGAGTTGGCCCCTGACGACTGAAAATTCAAATTAGAAACTTTGAATTTTAAAACATATATTATCATAGATAATTACATTCCGAAATCGATTTTTGTCTTTGACTCGTGCTCAAAGCCACAGTTTTTGGAATTTCTTTTATAAAATTCAGAGGAAATATTCCTTATAATATCCTTGTTATGACAATTAGCGATAAAACTTTTCAACTTTATTTATAACAATATAAAAATTATTTTCAGAGCTATTGCAAATTTCGTTCCACAAAACGTTTGAGTGTTTCGTTTATCGAGGAAAGTTTGAGCAAACAAAAACTTACTGCGGAGAAGTTGTTCAGAAAGGTACAAAGAAGTTTTCTGCAAAGGCTTTTTTCAAATAAATTAATAGGTAAAAAACTGTGAACGCTAAACTTTGAGCGAGGGACTGATCTTTATGCGTGTATTGGGCCGAGTCAAGATGTCTTGCAGTTTAGGTGGGTAATAAGGGGGTCAGATTTAAAAATAAATAATAACACTTCAATTGACATAAAATATATCAAATTTTTATTTGTTTAGCGAATAATTATGTTTATAATAATTTATATAAATAGTTAACGAGATCATTGTAATCACAGGCTTATATTACAGTTCTAATTATAAAATGTTCTAACAGGACTTATTCCATATTTAATTTACATTATATTATAATACAATTTTATTAATGTAAAGTTGATATTATTCCTCTTCAGATAACATAGAATCATCGACTTCTTCAATTTTTGTTATCGAAGCAAATTAATCCGTGAAAAATTGTTGACCTTTAGGAGAGAGATATTTAAGCAAGCTTTTAACGTCATTCATTTTAGCTTTTGTGAGACCGACTTTTGGAGGGGCAATCTTTTCCAAGTCTCTGAGTTTAATGCTTGGCTGAATAGTAAACAAAGAAGGATTTTTGCCGTAATAATGATCAAAATGCTGTACATTGCCGTTTGGTAAATATTTAATTATACAAGCCTGACTGATTTTCATAGCTTTCGGAATTCGTACGTTTTCTTTAAAAGATTTTTCAAAATCGTGCAAAATATTGTTTGCTGATTCAACCACAATAAACGTAGAATCGCGAGAATCTCTGATCAGTTCAATGTACTTTGCCGCATAGTGTTAAGAAAAAAGCAAACACTGTGTAATTTCGATTTTGTCCGCCTGCTGCATCAGAAAAAAGTACAATTTTCATGAAACGTGTTTCATCAAATTCTTTTTCAGTTACGTGTTGTATAAAACTGCACATAGTATTCGCTCCCTTTTTCGCACTACCTTCTAAGAAAGGAAACATGTAACTGTTTTTTGAGGTAAATACGTGTACGTTAAATAAATATAACCAGAGTAATCTTTTATAAAACTGTTGTGAAACGGAAATTTTTGGCAATAGAAGATTTTGCGCGTAATCGAATTCACAGCAAAGTACATTTTCTTCTGAAAGCAGTTCTTTTTTTAAAGCCTGATATTCGTGAACATTTTTTTGATTTGCAATTCCATCAGATTGTATGGCTTGTAAGGAAATTAAATAACATTCATTGCAAACATCTGTCCTCGATAATTTAAATGAAAAATTAGTATAATGGTTGAAGAAGTTGCTGTAAGTATTTTCGTGCAAATCTAGTTCACTTCCTGTCGTAGCAGCATAAGATTCTAAAAATTCCTCATACATTTTGTGCAAATTTATTTCCGGATTGATTATGTAGTTTAGAGATGTCGACTCTCTACTATAGTGAGATTGTTGATGTGGCATGGACAGACAGTGAACTTTTATCAATTCCTTCACATCAGTCAATTTGACGCATTGATGTTCATGCTTACCTCTCTTATCATCTAAACTTTCTCTAGCTAAAATCTTTTTCTGAACGCATTCTAACCTTCCTTTCCCTATATTAAAAATTTTAAACAAAAACTGTTTGCAGACAACAATATTTTTTTGATCAGTTGAGAAATAATATGTCCACAAGATTAGACACGGAACTTCGGTAGCATTTACTCGCAAAGGGTCCTTGCATTTTATTAACGCACTGAGAAAAATATTTTGCTTGTTGTAGTCTCCCAGATTCCAGAATTGTTCATGAAATTTACTCTGTGCAAAAGTTGAAATCTTCAAAAAACATTTCTGCTTACAGCAGTTTTGAACTGGTACAAAATGTCTTTGAGAAACAAGTTTCTTAGAAGTGGAGACGTACTATTTGCCCTGTATTTAAAAAAGTTTGGTTTGAAAATCTTTATTGAAGAATTATTATTGAAATTTATTCAAAGTATTTGATGTTTAACCCGATAATTAACAATCCTTTTAGTCACTACCTAGGATGAAATTTTTATGTTTTAATATTATTTCTGCAGTTTTTTTTTATCTTTAAATTTTCAATAAAATACGCTTTTATCACGATATTTATATAGGAGTTCAAAATGTAGAAATAAGAGAACCTCATTTTTTTTAAGCTGTTATTGAAAGAAAAAACCAACTAAATGTTATACGTACTCTATTTCGGCATGTTTTATTAACATTTCTAGCCCACGTTTCTTCATATTTTGTACGTTTCCTCCCTCTAAAAGGACCTTGGGATTCACTTTCCATTACAGTAATTTGGAAATTAGTTTAGGTAATAATTTTATTATTATAAACTATAAATTTAGTTCTCACTAAAGCTAAAACTCGCAATTCGTATACGAAGTGGACACTTCCGTAGTCAGAATAGAAATGATCTATCTTGTTTTTTTAGAAAACTGCAATGTTTTGGCTTCTTTTGGGATTAAGAAGGCTGAAGGACGTTTAACGGTCATCTAATGTTTGAATAATCGACCTTTGAGTTCATTGTACCGCCGTATAGGGAAAAACATCCCGACTCGGCATAATACACGCATGAAGATCAGTCGCTCGCTCAAAGTTTAGCGTTCACAGTTTTTTACCTATAAATTTATTTGAAAAAAGCCTTTGCAGAAAACTTCTTTATACCTTTCTAAACAACTTCTCCGCAGTAAGTTTTTGTTTGCTCAAACTTTCCTCGATAAACGAAACACTCAAACGTTTTGTGGAACGAAATATGCAATAGCTCTGAAAATAATTTTTTATATTGTTATAAATAAAGTTGAACAGTTTTATCGCTAATTGTCATAACAAGGATATTCTAAGGAATATTTCCTCTGAATTTTATAAAGAAATTCCAAAAACTGTGGATTTGAGCACGAGTGGAAGACAAAAATCTAATTGAAAATCGACTTTTGAAAAAACTTGTGTTTTGCAATTTGTTAGAAAACGAAAAAAGATACGATTTTCTTGTAAGGAAAAAAAGATGCGGAATGTAATTATCGACGATAATATATGTTTTAAAATTCAAAATTTCTAATTTGAAATTTCAGTCGTCAGGGGCCAACTCCGCCGCGCTAGAAAAATCTACGTCTTGTTCTTGCATGGGGACACTCAATTTACGATCTAGAAATCCAGTTTGTGAACAACACTTTTAGGGAAGTGACATAATTTGGAAGGCAGAAGTTAAAGTTCCAGGCAGAAGTGTAATGTCCACGGTAAGTTAATTTCGTTTCTTATTGTTATTTGATATATATTTTGTTTAACTACATTGTTTTTAACAATCTAAATCAATTATTAATAAAAAAAGATTCCGTAGAAAAGATCACACATCTTTATAATAACTCATATGTAGTTCAAAATTTGTATAAAAATATTTTCAAGGTATAAAAAAAAAAACGTTTATACTGATGAAAGAAAATCATCTATAACCAAACTCGTTTAAATTAAAAAAGTGACAAATCTAGCCATTTTTTTGTTTGAATTGGAAGTGTTATTAAATTTTAATTTCATTTTACCGAATCCATTTCAAATCATGCAGGGTCCTACATTTAAAATCATAGTCTCTCGTGGACGAAATATGTTGTTTTTTAGAGGAAATTAGGCGATCAATATTTTTCCGATTTGAAACTAATTTTCTAAAAACTTTTGCGTATTTGATTTTCTGCTTTGTTTGTCAAAAGACATGCATTTTTTCTTTGAACTATTACTACTGGTCTAATTGAGATTTGTATAATTTTATTTTTGATTCTAAGAGCGTTATCAGGGTGGCGATTCCGTGGACGATTTCAAATTTCCCGGATTATTTCCGGTAAAGTGAACGTAACTTATGTATATTTATCGCAAAGGGCAAAGATTTATTCTAAATAATTTTTAACAGAATATGAACTAGTTACATTTTTAGTAAAAAGAGTAACTTTCATCTTAACTGATGAATTTTCAGCTAAAATGATGAATCTCCAACTGGAATAGTTAAACTTTAAACAAAAACATTAGTTTTTAACTAAACAATGAATCTTCAACTAAAACAGTTAAACTTTAAACGACAACAAAATATGTTTTACTAAAATAAATCAATTATCAATAAAAACTTAAATAATTAAGTTTTAAGTTAACAAAATCAATGTTCAACCAAAAAAAAACCAAGTAAATTTATGTGTAACCTAAAACATGATTTTTTAAACTAAAATGATGAATATTTCACTAGTAAATACTTAAATTCTCAACCAAAAAGAAGAATTTTTAAAAAAGAAGATTAACTTTCAAAGAAAAAAACTCATTTCGTACAAAAAAAGTCGATTTTTTAACAACATGCACGAATTGTTCACGAAATAGATACATTTTTTATTTAAAAAGACGAATTTACATCTAAATGGTTGAATTTTCAACTAGAAATGGTCCATTTTTCACCCGAAATAGTTCAATTTTCTACGGGAATATTAACATTTTTAGATAAAAAATTGATTTTCGACTAACTAGTTACATTTTTAAAAAGAGATCACTTTTCAATTAAAATGATGAATCTTTCAACAAAATTAATTATTAACAAAAGAGTTCAGCTTCTAACCGCAAGTAGTTGAATCTTCTAAAAAAGGCACATTTTTAACAAAAAATGTACAAAAAATTTTAAATTGTAATTTAGAAATATTTCCTTTTCGAAAGGATACTTTTACTCTAAAAACTACATGAAGCACTCTCTTTTTTTAAACTTCGGACGGAGGAAATTTTAAATTGTGACAAATTTTGACTTGGAACAGGGATTTTTTAAACTCCCTTCTCTTGAATCTCAGTTTTAATTTTTTTAATGCACCTTCTATGTCCAAAATTTCCTGTCCCACGGGAAATTTCATTTCTTTACCGAAACACCCTGTCCTAAAATAAAAACAATAATTATTTTCAGTCACATGCTCTGCAACTGTAGATAAAGTAACTTCACTATTTCTTAATACAATTTCCGGTCATTTCGTGGTTTTTTCCAAATCTTTTCCCGTTTCCCGCTCGAGTCGCGACCCCGATTATAAACAAATTATATATAAATATATATTTTTTAGAGGGCGGAAATGTATAGATGAATTGATAAAAAAGTATATTATACGGCTAATGATAACTGTTTAAATATTATTATTACTATTATTATTATTAGTCAAATAATATTATCAGTCAATTTTTTAATTTGCAACAATTACAATTGTTTATAAAGTTATTTAATTAATTACATAAGCGAAATAAACAATGGAAAAATATGAATAAAATTCAAACTGTTTTCAGAATACTCATCCTTTTATTCAATTTTCCTAACATTAAATTACATGTTTTGATGCATTTTTTGGATAGCTAGTTACAGCTGCTCTTATTGTGACTGAAAACGATGTAATTCCTTTTATATTCATCAAAAGTATCAAGTTTTTAATGAATTTTTGTAATTTTGCTATACATAACCAAAGATATTAGGTCCTAGATACGGCATGAGATTAGTTGCACCACATACCGGTAGTTAGCGCGGCAGGCAAGTTTGTGGTCCTGCATATATATATATATTGCTCTTAGTTCGGCCACATACTTGTAGAGGCGCGACATGTACCGATTGGTTCAGCCATATGTTTGTAGAGGCGCGACAGCCAGCTATATATTCGATCGCGCCAGATTATAGTGCATTTAAAATCCAAAATGGTAATAATCCAATTTTACTTTTTAAGTAAATAAAAAAATAATTTTAATATATCTTTACAAAGATATGTATACTTACACATGGTGATCCAATAGATTGGTGAGCCGAAGATACGAAATTGCTAGTTCTAAAGAGTTGATATTAAAGAACTCGAAAAACATTTTGAAATCAAAATTAGTCCCAAAATGTAGCAAAGAGGTCCTAAAATTTTTAATTCTGGTAAATTAAATATTTTTTCCTACGTGTATTAAGATAGGGGTAATTTTTTGCATGTAGAATTCTTAGTATAAAATATTCATAACAAATTTGAATTAAAAAGTTTATTTTTTATTAAAATTATATATATTCTAGAAATGAGTAGAAAAGTGAATGTAAAGATTCAGCTAATTTTTATTGAAATTTAAATACACTCAAAAAAATGTCTGGTGAAATCAACCAGAATTGTGGTTAAATATGCACGTACTATTTTTTCTGGTTGAAGTAATCAAAAGACTGAAAATCAAGCTAGCATTTTTAAAAGTGAAAGGAATTTACGACTTGCTTCTACAGTTTAGCTAAGGCCATGTTATAAATAAAGCCAATTTTTCAAATTGAAATAAGAAGTAACGCAATCTTACAAAAATGTCATTTTTCCTCATACTCTAAAATTCGTACAAATATTTAAAGTTTTTAATTTGTTATAATTCAACATTTTTGACCTCATTTCGACACCCAAGGGCTAGGGTCATTTTTGATATCAAAAAGTTATTGAAGTATTATATTTCTATACTTGTGACAACACGTGTTATCTTTTTACGTTTAAATATGAACTATTTCTGTTCTTCTTGGACTTCGTTTTTTGGCCCATCCCAGGCCTTGCGTTTAGAAACATTAATTTAGTATTTTTGTTGTTTTAATATTTAAGGTGAATACATTTTTTAATCCGTAATCCTAAAAAATAATATAAATCAATGCTAGAAATTTACAGAACTATTGTTTACTTTAATAGTCTATTTTTTTCAAGACCTTGACGCCATTTTTATTTTTTATTTCTTTGTATATACAGTGAAACTTCTATACTTCGAACCGCCGATAATTCGAAGTTTTTTGTTTGTCCCTGCCAAAACTCCTATCCTTTCAATGTTAAAAATATTATATAATGTCTTTTCACACATGCGTGTTCAGTCTAATATATGTTTTTATTATTATGTATTATTGTTTATAATTATGATTATAAAATTAAATTATTATTATTATTAATTTTTTATTTATTAAGATATCGCCTGAAAACGGAATTATTCTATAATTAGAATTTTCGATAATTAGAATTTTTCCGCGCCCCATGCCACTTTCAATTATGGAAGTTTCACTTTTAAATTTTCTCCGCCAGTCATGGATAGAAAAATATACTTTCCGGCTAGTCGATTAGGTTCAGGCCGTAGCACGTCTTGTTTGTAGGTGGGAGGTTACAGGCTCGATTTTCGCTGCCAACGCTATTCTTAATTTTTGTTTACATTTTACTCGTTTAACTGTTTAAATATTTAATTCCATTCCAAATTTGTAATATCGCAAACATAATTATTTTAAATGGTTTCTTTTAATAAAAAACCTCGCTCTTAAAATTTTTTGTTCGTAAACATATTTATTTTCTAATAATTTTAATATTTTTATTTAAAATTGTTTTAAATGAGAATATGAATAAAAAATGCATTATAAATTAATGACCTCATTAACAAAAAGAGGTTTATTTGGGAAAAAGAACCACAATCATGCAAAAAACCCGACTTTTTATTTGAAAAGGGCAATAAAAATGTTTATTTCTTCCATAATTAAAAAAAAATTGGAAGGAATTTCATATTTGAATAAAATGATGAATTTACTTAAAAAATACATTATCTGGCACTTTGTTGTTACATTTATTTTTAAGAAAATTTTAGACTCCTTTTTAAAGATCTTTATACAAAACCGAAATTTAATTCCGCTTTTTGGTATTGTTTTATATCTTTCTTCTAACAGCAATTCATAAAATAGTAGACGGTTGGACATAATGTAAAAATTACAATAGAACATGACACGTCAAAACTGTCATCTAGGTACATTAAGTAAGAATTTATGGATTTAAGAATCAAATCATAAACAATTAAAAAGTGTAACATTCTATTTTAAATTGGTTTTGAATTTAAGGGTTCAATATCGTTACATTGACAACTGTAAGCCTTCTAACTGAATTAGGCTTAAATTAATGGCCTCCAAAATTAGATAATCCCCAAATACAAATATTTAGAATTCTGCATTTCAATTCAAAACGTTCTAAATTAAATAATTTGAATTGATCGGGTTATACTTGAGGCAAATTCAAAATTCAACCAATATTACGGCTTGGGTTTTTAATTCATTAACTCTATGAAAAAGTTTTTCAAATCATACAATTCGTGAATTTTTTGTTTATCATAATTACACAATTTGAATGTTCAAAATCGCAAATATATTAAAACCGTGCAATTTTAAATTCCTCTAATCATAGAAGGTTTTCGATTTCGAAGGCTTTACTCTTGTTCCAATTTTTTCACGAGGTTTGAAATTGAATAATTTGTCTTTTTCAACTTCAAATTATTTATATCCTAAAGCTGCCAAAAAATGTATTGCAGAATTATAAGTAATTCCATTTAAAACGTTTAAAATTAAATACTTGAAATTGACATGTTATACTCTAAGGATATTATAAATTTTATAAACACTGAGACTTTCAATTTTAAATTTATAAACTAGTTTCTTTGAATAATATTTATTTTATTTGTTCGCTTCAAAAAGAAAATGATTACATTGTAAGTTTAATTATTTTCATTTCAAATTTTTGCCATTTACAACCTTTTCATTTCAATGGCTTTGAAGTTATGATCGAATTTTCAAAATTGAATAATTTTGAATGAAATAATTATTTAATTGCTAAAATGCTTCTAATTTGTAATGAAATTGTGGAGTAATGAAGTATTTCCATGCAAAATGGTTATGATTAAGCTTAAACGCTTCTTTACATTTTGACATTGTCGACTTCTGAAAAGTTTCAACAAAAAAAATTTTAACTATGACTGAACACTTTCCATTTAAAAAGATCCCTGACTCAAATTTCAAGCGGAAAGGTTTCTGTTCTACATCCAGTAACCACCCTGACAATTGCTCCAAACATTATTCACATTCCAGACTTTTCTTTGGATTTTGTATACTGTTCATATCAATTTCATTTATTATTAGAATACTGCATAATTTAGGATACTCCTGGTGAGAGGGCTCCGTAAACTATGTGGAGATTATTTTAATATCATTTCTTCTTTAGATCTATTCTTTATTATTATGAGTTAGTTATAATCCTAATTACTTTCCTGAGTTTTTTGTTGAATTTAACTAATTACTATGAAAATAAGGGAGAATTTTTTTTTTTTATTTCTCCAGTTTATTTGAATACTCTCCATTGTTGAAGCCAAGAAACAATCCACATATCTGTATTCAATAAAACTGTTAATGTGCGTATTGTACATAAACTTGTAATTGTACTTACTAAAAACTAAAAATAAAATATACAATGAAACCAAAGTTTCATTATGTTCACTACTATATAACCTTTCATTCACTACATAATGATTCAAATGATGCTCTATTTATTTACTAAATTACATGTAAATATTCAATTCGTGAAATTTGATAAAAAAAATATTATGTCATTTATATAAAATTTATTTATTATAAAATTTATCTACAGTTTTATTTTAGTTTAACTAGATTGTACTTAAATTCAGCACCATTTAACACCATTAAACATCTACAATTGTCACTAAACTTTACTTGAATTTAACCAAAATTTAATTTAAATTTTGAATATAAATAAATTGTATTTACTTTTTGAAATAGAATTTTGTTGGAACTTATTTACTTAGTATGTCGAAAATTTCTCTTTTAAAAGAAACCAGACGAGAAATTAATTTAACTAAAATTTATTTCATTTTTTAATTCACCTCAAATTTATTTAAATTTTGAATTTAGCTAAACTTTATTTCAATTTTTAATTCAACTAAATTTTGTTGAAATTTGGAATTTAACTAAATTATATTTAAGTTTAACATTTATCTCAATTTCATTTAAATTTTAACTTTAGTTTCAAAAAATAATTTTTGAAATTTCACTAAAATTATAAATTTTTAACATTCCAAATCAACCGTCAAAGAAATTAATTAATTTAAAAATAAATGAATAGGATATGTTTAGGCTCTCGTTAATTTTAATATAATTAGGCAATTCAGTGTTTACACCATTGTTGGCATACAGAGCCAGCCGACCGATTCACCTATAGCAAAGATTGCTATAGTGATGGCGAAGGCGAACGCGAGAAAAAGAAAATCACATTCGGTTTGGAATTCAACAACTTTCAGTGTGCGCCCCGGACCCCACCCCGCCCATTAACCCATGCCGTATCAAGGACCTAATATCTTTGATATAACAATGCAACAACAGGCTTACCAGCCAAGGGCACCATCTATTGGATTTATCTGAACTACGATACCCCTCCGGATGGTAAAATTACAACTACTGCCATACACACACATAACACGCACGGGCGACACACAGGGCTGGTTAAATCACTAGCTAGGAGCAAAAAACGTAGATGCGGTACGGGGCGTCGGAGTGGGGAATTATATATATAGGACATCACATTTTCTGCCCTATCGAGGTGCTGCCCTCATCGTACTACGAAGTCGAATTTTTGTTTTCTCATTCTTCGCAAAATATGGCGGTAAAGCAGTAGAAAAATTTTTTGAGGTTAGAAAAGTTTGACATGTATGTATCGCTGAATTTTTTCAGATCTGAAACTTGATCCAGGTTTTCGGTACAGTCTTTTTTTTAATATATAAAAAAATGTTGTCGAAAAATCATATTTTTAATTTAAAAAAAAGTATTATAGAAAGACATTTCAAAATAATCAAGTGCTGAAAGAATTTTTCTTTGACACATTTTTTTTTTAATTGAAATAATCAAATATTTATACCAAAGAAACAACTTTTTTAATGTTTGAAGTATTTAAACATTATTGTTTAAATTTAAAATAATAA
>NC_046661.1:31310869-31311986 GCF_010883055.1 Belonocnema kinseyi | reverse complement strand
ATTGCTGTTCTGGAGACTAAATAGCACTTATTTTTTTATTAAGAAATCACAACCAAAATTGTTTAAAAAAAGTTTTTAAAAGAGTTTTAAAAACCTTAAAAAGAGGTCAGAGGTTTTAATAGTTCAATATATGTGATAGAATCTCTTTAAATATGAAATTAGTCTATACTTTTTCATGTTTGAGCTACAATCATTCCATTTTAGAGTTATAAATTACAGTCGTGAAAAACCAATAAAATGTTTTAATTAATTTATATATAAAATAAAAAACCTTTGTATGATTCAATCTCAATGCAGCTGCAAAAATTTAATTTGAAATTCGTTGAATTAAAAGTATAGTTTAAAAAGAAAACTGAAAGCAAAGGATCGACTTTCAAAAGAAGCGAAAGAAAGTGGCTCGCTGGATTGCAAATGAACATGGAAAATGGTGTATTTTTGCATTTCTAAATTATAAATTCAAACTTTTTCGCCTTATAAAAATTTCGAAAAATTCTAAAAATTCAAACAATAAGGCTGTATTCTGAAAATGAAGCAATTTTAACGTTAAAATTCAAGTTCCTAAACTGAAGGCCAAAAAATTGGCAAATTTTACAATTAGTGTTGTGTAAATTGTATTGGTATCTTAAAAGAGTATAAATAGTTCTTAAATTTTCTGCAGTTTACCTTTTTTACATACCTAGATGTCAAAAAAGCCTACCCAATTTTTTCAAATTTTAATCACTTATTTTCTAAGAGAAAATCACCCCTGTTTACTAGTCACTGAAATGGATTAGAAAAAAATTGCCAAGACCCAAGAATAAAAATTGGATGTACAACGAATTTTAAAATTTTTAATTGAGATTATCTTTAACTTTGTGACATCAAAAATTTCCACAGACATTTCTTTTTAATAACACTGTAGGAAAAAATCAACAAGATCGAGCGCCGAAATTATAATTAGAGCAAATTTTCTGTAATTCTATGGGGACGGCTGAAATATCCCGAAAAATTAAATTCCTGACTCGGTAAAACTCTGTCCCAAAAAATACAATTCCAAAACTAATGAAATTCCTGAACAGTTTATAATATTAACGAATTTGAAAATTCCCAAATAATAAGACTCCCCAAATAAAATTGT
>NC_046661.1:31303351-31310769 GCF_010883055.1 Belonocnema kinseyi | reverse complement strand
CGCGCAACTCAGTCATTTACAGCGTCTCCTACTATATTCACACGGACATAGCCCTGTCATAGCATTGGACCGCATCTCGTTTCAGATCTGGGATCACTGCTAAGCCCGCACCGCATCTACGTTTATATTATCTTTGCTAGGAGCCCCTTGCCACGACTGTATATGTGTAGTGAGTGGTAGTTTTCTTACGATCGGGAGGGGAAATGTCGATCATACTAATCCAACAGATAGTGTCACAAAAAGTAGGTCTGTCTTTTTTATTGAATTGTAATAAGAAAAATTAAAAATAATTAAAAACTTTATGCTGTTTGCAAATAAAAAAAATATATGAAAAATAAGAGTAACTATTACTAATTATTTCAAAAAAGAAAAAGTCATGAAAATATGTAGTTTAATATGAATAAAATTTAATTTTGAGATACATTTTGAAAGCAATTCGAACTTCACATTTTTGTGATTTATTTTGCTGATATTATTGATTTTAGCATTTGTTCTAGTTTAAAAAAAATGATTTATTGTTAAAATTGTTAATGTAGCTAATTAAATAATTAATAATATTCAAGACCTCAATAACAAAAATATTTAAAATATACATGATCAGAAGAATTAATAAAAAATATATCACTTATATCCAATATAAATACAAAAATAAATAAAATATGTAAGACTAAAACTTATGTTGCGAAGTAAAGAATCTTTGTACCTTTAAAATCTTAACAATTTCAAGTTTCAAAAGAAATATTTTTGAAAAATGACAGTAATTGTAATTAAAATGTTTGAGGGGATAATTTGTTAAAAAGTCAATGACAAGGCTGATAAATGAGGAAATGGATTTAAAATTATTTAATATAATGTATATATTAAGGTTTTATCAAATTTAAATTGTCTTCGATGACCAAGTCGATGGGTTATTGTCAAAAAGATTTCGTATTGAGTGAATCTTAGCATGCAGTGTTATGATTCATTTTCAATATATAACGCTTGAAAACCCGACTTTTTCCCAAAGAAACTGCCAACATTTGGAAATTGTTTATAAGCATTTAAGTTGTTATATTCTACTAAATATTATCAAAGATACATTTTTTAGGAATATCTGTAGCCATTGTAGCAATTAAAGAAAATAAAAATTTTGATAAAACCTTACATTTGAATATTTTGTCACGAGAATTATTGATAACAATGCTTATTGTTAACTTTTCAAATATTTTTCCGACTTGCAGTCATTCGTCCAATAGCTTAAAACATTATCAGTTTAAGGAATACCTAGAGTCGTTCTGGCGATTGAAGGAAATTATCATTTGAAAAATCTCAAATTCTAATATTTTGCTACATGAATTGTTTATAATAATAGTTATTATAAATTTTTAAATTATTTTTTTTTATTAAATGTCATTCTTGCATTAATGTAAAGTATTTTTAGCAAAAATCGATCATAAGACTATTTGTCAATTTGTTTATCAAATTTGTTTATAGCAAACAACTGGAATAATACATAGGAGGGGAAACCTTGGGGAAACATTAATTTCGAGCCCGAACGATTACTTACACTCGTGTTCCACATGTCCGAAAATTTTGCGGATTATGAAGGACAATAAACACGTATATTATTATTATTTTCTAAAATAATTTGTTCAGCAATGTGATAAATAATGGGAAATACTGAATTAATTGCTCAATATTAGTTATATTAGTAATATTAGTTATTTCAACATGAAATCCAATGGAGAAAGTATAAAAAACATACAAATATAAACATTTAGCAAGTTTAAAGATGATTAAATTTCAAAATTCATAATTTTGTTAGTACAAATATTTCTAGAGTGTTAGTTACGAGTATACAAGAATCGATATAGTGAAATAAACTGCGGAATAATTATTTCTCAATTGAAGTAACTTTCAGAAATAAGTGCAATTGATTTAATTTTATAGATTAATAATTACGAATGTCATTTTGAAAAATTGAACTCATGTTCCAGGGGTTTATTGAAATGTACCGAACTTTTTAGGGGTGGAAGAGGACTGTCTACGAAATAAAACCATACTGACAACTTTTATCCCCCCCTTCACGCAGCCCCCCCCCCCCCCCATACAAAAACTACATTTTCACGTATTATTGGTACTCTTTAGCAATTTCTGTCGTCCTTTTCATACAAATAATTACTAATGGACAATTTAAGTATTCACCATGACCTTTTAAACAATCTTCAAATTTTAAATAAATATAAATTATTGAAACAATTATTTATTCCCATAAAATGTCGAAGTTAATCGCATGTTCTAATTGAAATTGAATATTTTGTCATTGTTTGGAAAAGTAAATTTTTCTAAAAATATTATGTAATTAGTTAAACAATTATTCATTGTTTATTTTCAAAAGTTCTAAAAATTGAACCAGAAATGTCCACTTGTTTCAAATTGGTATCCTGTGCTACTTTTTGTAGAATAATGATATAATTTTGAGACATTTCTTCCAATGCTAAACAAATTTCTATTTATTATTATATTTATTTAAACAATTCAAAAGTTGTTTACGTATTCTTTCTATATACTATAAGTTAGAAACATAAGTGTATGTGTTCTATTTTATTTCATTTTCTTAGTTAGCGAAAAAGAACTGCTTGAGCAAATAAAGATTATTTCAACAAATAGAAATTTATTTAACATTAAGAGAAATGTATCAAAATTATTTAATTATTCAACAAAACATGGCATAGCATATTAATTTGAAAAGAAAGTTGATATCTTTGGCTCAATTTTTAGAAATGTTAAAGATAGACAATAAATAATTACATAATATTTTTAGAAAAATGTAATCCTCCAAAAAATGATCAATAATTACATTTCAATTAGAAAATAAAATTATTTTTCACATTTTTGGGAACAAATAATTGTTTGAATAATTTATATTTCTTTAAGTAATTAAAAATTGTTTAAAAAGACATGGGAAATATTCAAATTGTCCATTAGTAATTATTTGTATAAAAAAGGCGACGGAAATTGCTAAAAATTAACAATGATACGTAAAAATGTAGTTTTTTCATTTTTGGGTTATATTTGGGGAGCTGTGGTAACGGTGAGGGTGGGTTGGAAATAACAGTTATTTGTATGGTTTTATTTCGTAGATACATCTTTTTTTTATCTTTTATCAATATATTACTATCAGGAGTAATGAAATAAGGAAAAGGCTGCACGACAACTAGCCCGTAGACAATTGATCCGCAACAATTGATCCGCGCGACAATTGATCCGTGGACAATTGATCCGCGACAATTCTTCCGCGATAATTCATCCGCGACAATACTTGGAATCTGTAAAGGGGGCGGAGAATATTCCACTTAAGTTGTATGTAATACTTCGACATTGGTAACAATGATTGTTATGAGGAAATGCTCCAAACTTTTTAAATTAAAAACATGCCACAATCCTCATAAGTTCATTTAAAGAGAATCCTTTTTCATAAAATATATAAATAATAACGAGCAGATGAAACTCAGACATGTATCATGTTTAAAAAAAAAGTACAATCAAAATACTCATTGCCAGTACGTTTATCGGTTGTTGTGTGAATTATTCCGGAACATGATCGTTTCTTATATTCAACGCAACGCCATGTTACATTTGTGTTGTTGACACTTTTCTTTGCATACAAATGGCCTTCGTGTAACAACATTAAACCACTCCGTTGTGATTTTATAAACTTCAGTGGCATCTTAAGAACGTTAATAACACAGAAATTGAAAAAAAAACAACAAAAAATAACAATAAACCGACGTACTTCATTTAACTCAGATATCAAGATATGGAATGCTCACGGATCAATTGTCAACAGATCAATTGTCGTGGATCAATTGGCAACAGATCAATTGTCGCGAATCAATTATCCGCGGGCCAACTGGCGTGCCACCATGAAAAACGTACTAGTTTATAGACCTTCCGGCTATCCTTTAGTAAAAAGTAGAAATATAGAAAAATCTTAGAGGCCTATAATTATTTTCCTATAATGAAATTACTATAATTTTTGCACGACTTTATAACTACTGATAAGAATAATTATTGGGTCGATTATTGGAAAAATTATCGTAAAATAATTAAATAAATTATTAATATTGAAATAATTATTGCAAAAGTAGAAGATACCCATAGCTTTTATGCTTCATTATACCTTCATTCTTAAACAAAGCTACTTTAAATATGTCAATTTTTATGTACTATTGTGTGAGTCGTTCAACATAAATGATTATAGGTCTATAATGATTTCTATGACAATAAAAGATCAGAAGACCAGGTGTAAAAATTTTATTCATCTTTCTTTTTAATTGCTTCCTTATTTTTTAAACCAAGAATCCTCCAGAACGAAAAGAAATTTAAGTGAAGAACAAATATAATCACCGCCACAGCCGGGGAAAGACAACTATTTTTAGGTTAGAATTCGGAAATTGCAATTAAAGCAATTAAAATTGAGAATTATATCTCTTCATTTATTTTTTAAAATTTTATTCGAATAAAGTATTATAAATATATTAGTTATCATTAATACATACTGATGCAAACAAACTGGCCAGCTGTTACTAAACAAATATTCCCTATTTATTGTTTTCTGATATATATCAAGTAAATTTCGAAGCACTTTAAAAAAATGAATTTTTTTGTCGTCATCACGACCATAGTGGTGGCACTCCCATGTATCGTTTTGAAGATATTACTTTTTTGCGCTAGGCGCCAACGCTAGATGGCGCTGAGTGTCAGCAGAATTCACTGCGCATGTGCAACAACAATATTTTCAATTATTTTGACATCTCGAAAATAAACATTTGTCGAAGTGCCAAATTGAATTTGTTATTATATAAACCTGTCTAAAAGTTGTATTGTGTATATTGTTATACGTACTGTGTTTACTATTATATGGCTTTTTAAGAAAATGTGTTGATTGGTAAGTCTTGAATAAGAAAATAGAGTAATATTTGCTTAATTAGAGGTTTGGTTTTTTGTTTTCACATTTCGAAGCAGTAACAAAAAATGTCAAAGTGATATTAATATAGGTCATTTTGCAAGATTAAGAAGTCGTTTATAAAAATTAATCTGTTAGAGAAATAAAAAACTTTAAGAAATAAAAAACTTTATTCCGAAACATAACCTGAAATGTAAAATCAATTCATCGGTTATTTAAAAATAAAATGTCATGATTTTAGTGCACTCAGATGAGTAAGAAAATACAGTTGATTTATTCAAGAAAACTAGTGATTGTATTAACATTTTTAGATGTATGAATATTTGGGACGATGGGCAGAAAATGCATTGTCTCAGGCTGCACATCGTCAGGGCACACAAAATCTAATCGTTTCCATCACAAAGAATCGTTGGGTCAGAAATGGCTTACTGCAATTCAATGGCCTTTATATGATGAACTTAATTATGAGGATATTCGGAAAAAGCATCTCGTCGTATGCTGTCGGCATTTCAAAGATAGTGCCTATTTGGAACGAAACAGTGAAAGGAAAATGTTAAAAAATGATTCTGCTCCAACATTGTTTTGACCAAATTCACATAATATGACAAGCGAGATACAAATGTGTGAAGTGGATATTAAAACGGAAGACATACCTGTGATAGTTCTGGATAGATCTGGAGTACCTGTGGACGGATTGCAGAAGTGGACGATAGATCCCGAAAATTTCGAAATGCCCATGGAAGAATGGCAGGAGTCTGTGCTAAATTTAGAAAAAGTGGAGGAGGGAGACCCGAAAGTTGCAAACGTAGAATTTTTTTGCAACTCTCCCAATGTATCGTATTTAATTGAAAGTCCATGCACAGGTTACTTTATTTTAAAAAATATTTTTTTTTAACCATATAAATAAATTAAAATCCACTTTATGTGCTTTATTTTAATTTGTGTAAAAATTAACAAGTATTTCTTCTCATAATTATTTATTTTATGCACAGTATTTGCAGTATTATTCTTATTGTGGAAAAAATAATAAAATATAGTTTGACATTCATATTTTTACAATTATAAACTATTACCGCTTCACTGTAATAATTGATATCGCTTCTTTCAATTACAAAAAATTGTACTTCTATTATTCAAATGAATATTTCACGTATAAACAACTTTTTTATGCATACATTTTTCATCATTTGTAAAGTAACTTTACAAGAAATTAAGCAAAATTTAATGTTTACGAGAATTTTGAGGAAGCAGAGTTTGGAAACAATTTCTGTCAGCAACCTGTAGGTTCATTTACTGTTAGTGACAGTGGCCAACGCTAGATGGGGCTTATTCAGAATGTAAATCCTCAAAACGATACATGGGAGTGCCACCACTATGATCACGACTCTAATGGTAGCTGGATTGGCAGTTAGGAGCAATGCACTTCACCATATTTTTCTTTTTCTTCACCCACTCAATTTTGATACTTTTTTTTCTCGAATCAACCGCTTTACATTTTTATACTCTTGTAAACATTTTAGGATTACATTTCATAAAATATTATATAAATATTATTCTTTTTAAGAAAATGTCACATTTAGCGGCATCAGGGTTGTGCAGTGACGTGTCACTCGGAGTTTCTGACGTATTATACGTAAAAAACGTAATAAACGTAATAAAGGTGGTGGACTCGGATAGAGCATAATATAACCTCACTTTTTTAATTATGCTTATGTGTACCAACTTACATTGTTGTTGTTTATCAGAACTCCATTTGATATCAAAATATCACCAAGAATATAAAAACTGACCCCACTAATTTTAGAATTATTATTTTGACTACTTTCATATAATTGCATCAGGTTTTCTTCTAATGCGTTCATAATTATAATGCACTTTTTTCTAAAAAGAGCTCTTGATATTAGCGAAAATCTTTGAATGATTTGTTTTTTTTATTTTTAAGATATTTGCAGTTCGGATGGTTTGAAAATTCACCTGTGGTTTCTTAACCTTTCTTTAGACGTATTCGATAATACGCGGTTGCATCCCTGACCAAATGCACCATTTTTACCATTTTTTATAAACGGAATGATAATTCTTCCCAACATGGATTTCTCGGTCTGCCGCCTATATTCATTGTCGAAGTTGTAGAAAAACTTTTTTTCATTCTCTTTAAATTCCATGCATGCAACATAATACCGTATACCGTTACCGGCGTTATTTTGAAGTTACGGAAGGAAATGTGATAATGCCGACGCCATCTTGAAAACGCATATTACGTTTTGTACAAAACTGTGGACGTAATATACGGACGTAAACTACGTGAAAAACCTCATGTGATTTACTTAAGGTATATTACGTGCACAAACCTGAGCGGCATGTTAAAGTAGGGCAAAGATATTATAAACGTAGATGCGGTACGGGGCGTCAGAGTGGGGAATTATATATATAGGACATCACATTTTCTGTCCTATCGAGGTGCTGCCCTCAC
>NC_046661.1:31293055-31303251 GCF_010883055.1 Belonocnema kinseyi | reverse complement strand
ATCTATCTATCTATCTATCTATCTATCTATCTATCAGAATCAATGAGGTATTTCCCCAGAAGAAATGAATATACGAGCAGAAGCATGTAGAAACCACCTCAGTGACTATTGGTAATTCCATATAGGGTCGTATGGAACCAGACGTCCATGAGAATCAATGTAACATTCACCGAAACGAAGTAAAGATACCAATAGAAGCATATAGAAAACACCTCAGTTGATGTTGGTAATTCCATATAGAGCCACATTGACTCAGAAGTCTATCAGAGTCAATGAGGCATTTCCCCAGAAGAAATAAAGATACCAACAGAAGCGTATAGAAACCACCCCAGTGGCTATCGGTAATTCCATATAGGATCACATAGACTATGATAGTGTATGATAGTCATACAGTCTGAAAATCAGTGGGACATCCACTGAGAGAAAATATAGATACCAACAGAAGCATACAGAAGTCACCTCAGTTGCTGTTGGTAATTCCATATAAAGCCATATAGACCCGGAAGTCTGTGAGGATGAATGATGAATTTCCAAAAATAAACTAAAGATATGAACAGAAACTTATACATAACACCTTAGCGACTACTAGTAATTCTATATAGATTCTTATAAAAGTGCGCGTTCTATATGAATCTTTATGCAATATACCTTGACAAAAGGAAATACTTTGCGTATTGAGTTTTCTCCTATATGCTTCTATAAGTTCTTTTATGGAGCGATGGTAACTTATCTCGGACAATAACCATTTGGATTAAAAGTAAATTGCCAATTAAAACGTTTTCACATTTATAACTTTGCAAAACAGGGTTATTTTAATAAATACCAGAAATAAAAGTCGATGAGTAATTTATGTTGCGATTTCTTACATTTTCCACTAATTCTAAAATTATTTCTTATAATTTTAATTCTATATATTGTCATATAGTTCTTAGTTCCTTAATATTATTTAGCTTTTATTTTTATTCTTGTGGTCTGCAATTTTTATGGATTTTTTTAAACTATTCGTCTAATCAAGTTCTCGTATATTTTTTCCAATCTCTTAATTATTATACATACGACGTGTGTTCAAAAAATAAGGTGACTTTATGGGTTTCGCAAAAAATATTCATTTATTCCTCAATATTTATGTTATCTCCTTCAAAGTTATCCCCCTCAGATATAATACACTTGTGCCAACGCTTTTTCCAATCATCGAAGCACTTCTGATAATCATTTTGTGGTATAGCATTGAGTTCTTTCAGCGATGCAGTTTTTATCTCCTCAATCGTTGAAAATCGATGTCCTTTCGTGGGTCTCTTCAGTTTTGGGGAAAGAAAAAAGTCACTGGGGACCAAATCCGGTGAATATGGAGGCTGAGGCATGACTGTGGTGCTGTTTTTGGGCAGAAAATCTTTCACAAGAAACGATGAATGAACAGGTGCATTGTCGTGATGCAAAAGCCACGAATTGTTTTTCCAAAGTTCCGGACGATTGTTGCGTATCGCCTCTCGCAAACAGCGCATAACTTGAAGGTTATACTCCTTATTGACCGTACGACCTTGTGGTAAGAATTCCTGATGCACTACGCCACGGTTATCAAAGAAGACAGCGAGCAAAACCTTCACATTTGACCGAACTTGACGTTCTTTTTTCGGTCTTGGAGACTCAGGATGCTTCCACTGAGATGAATGGGCATTAGTTTCGACGTCATAACCATATACCCACGATTCATCCCCAGTTATATACCTTTTGAGAAAATCAGGATCATTATTGACTTCATTCAACATCTCCTGAGCGATGGTCATGCGATGGATCTTTTGATCAAAATTAAGCAATTTTGGAACAAATTTCGCTGACACACGTCTCATGCCCAAAACGTCCGAAAAGATAGCATGGCATGAGCCAACCGATATGGCAACATCTTCAGCAACTTCTCTGATGGTAATTCGGCGATTTTTTGACACCATTTCTTCCACTGCTTGAACGTTTTCATCTGTTGTTGACGTGCTGGGATGTCCAGGGCGAGGTTCGTCTTCGACATCCTCTCGGCCTTCTTGGAACAGCTTGTACCACTTATACACATTTTTCTTACTCAGAGTAGACTCACCGTATGCAACTTTCAACATTTGAAGAGTTTTAGAGCACTGGATTCCATTTTTCACACAAAACTGAATGCAATCTCTTTGCTCCATTTTTTTCGAAAGAAGAAAATCGCCGAGCACACCAAACCCTTTTAACCTTTTACGCCTCTGCCAGAAAAACAACACGAGCTATATAGTCAAAACTGTCAACATATGATCGTGACGAGTACTAACACAACAAAACAAAAAAATTGGCGAGCAAAATTAGACAAACAGAATTTCACTGGCACGTTCATAAAAAATATCATGTTCCCTAAAATATATTTGAAAATAAACTTTAAACTATTATAATTGATATAGCTGACTCAAAATATCAGTTAAGTTTTTTCAGAACTTTTAAATATATTTTAAAATGATTCCCATTTTTTCGTAAAATTCTGCAAAAAAATGACCTCAAAATCTTCCAGATTTGTTTACAATTTTATAAATCTTTTAAAATTTTTGAAGTGTTTTTGGGACGACTGAAAAATCCCGTATAATAAAATTTCCGACACTGTAAACTTCCCGAAATTCTAAAATGCTGAAATCTGAAAATTCCGAATTTAAAAATTCTAGAATAATGAAATTCTGGACAGTTAACAATATTATCGAATTTGAAAATTCTCGAATAATAAAATTCCAGGCCGAAGGCTGTCAAATTATAAAATATACAAACTAGAAAATTCCCAAATTGAAGAAACTGAGAAAACAGTTTTGTGATCAATATTATTTCTTTATTAAAAATACAATAATCAAATATTTTAATAAGAGAAACTTTGTTTAATGATTAATTTTTAAAATTATTGTTATAATTTCAAATAGCAATAATTGTATGAAAATGTGATAAAAAAATAATTTTAAAAACACGTAAGCTTCAAATAAAACAAACTTTGCAAGATTCAATTCAGACTGATTTAACGCGACTTTTATTTTTATTTTTATTAATAATACTTTTATATTTGCGAGCGTTTTCTGTAATGTAAAAAAATACAATGAACATTTTCAAACAACTTTTTTTATCCAAAAATACATTTATTCAATTATTGTTATATTAAATTCAAACAATATTTTTTAGAAACTTTAAACATTGAAAAAGTTTTTTCTGTGGTATAAATATTTTATTATTCTATTTGTAAAAATATTTTTTAACAAACTTTTTTTTTAATTCATCAAATTAGGGAGTTCTCTAGCCCGGATATTGTATTATTCGGAAATTTTCTGTCAGCAACTCTCAAATTCAGCAAGATTATAAATTGTCGAGAATTTTCAAATTCGGGAATTTTATATTTCGATAATGTTATAATTTTGGAATTATTACAGTGATGGCGGAATTTTATTTTTCGGAAAAAGCGACTGACAAATCCCGGAAAATAAAATTCCTCACACTGTAAAATTCGTGAATTGTAAAATAACCAAATAATGAAATTCTCGAACTTATAAAGGTCCCGAAATATAAAAGTCGAATTGAAAAATTCAGAAAAATAAAATAAATAAAATTCCGGAAAATAAGATATTACCGACTTCGAAAAATCCCCAAAGAAAATGGCTGAATTATAAAATATCCGAACTAGCAAATTCCTTAATTTAAACAATTGAAAAAATTGTTTGTTAAATATTATTTATTTATTGAAAGTGCAATAATCGAATATATATTTCTGGATGAAAAATTTAGTTTGAAAATGTGCATAGTATTAAAAAATATATAAAAAAGTTATGAAAAGTCGAATTTTTCACGAATAAAAAAATAAATAAATAAATTTTGATGTAATTCGTTGTTGAATTGAATCCTGCAAATTTTGTTTCTAAACAGTTATTATGTAGGTACGAAACAAATTTAAGCAGAACATTTTTTTTCTTTCAAAGCGCACGTGTTTTTTAATGTATTTTTTAATACAATTTTTATAAAATTATTATTCAGATGCCGGAAATTTCATTTTTGGGGATTTTTCAGTCATCCCTTTCGGGATTGTTTTCAGTGGTCCCATATTTTTATACTTCCTCTTAAAATTATGCAATTTTGCAAAATAAAAAGCCAACATTTAATTTCAAAATCATCAAAGGTATCAATTTTTTTAAAATTATTTTAAATCTTTTCAAATTATTTAAAAATTTTTCGGACCTTTTAAATGTCTTTAAGATTGATTATAGATACGTTCCCCACTCTGACACCCCGAACTAATAATTCCTAAACTTAAAGTCCTTGAAGCTACGGCTATACAAATAAAAATTCACGAGAAACCATATGCCATCATCTCGCTCTACCAGACTCCCTCTCGTGAATTTACAAAAAATGACTACAGAAAAATATTTAAACTAGCCCTCTCGGTAATCGCTGCAGGGGACCTGAATTTTAAGCACTTAGCTTGGAATAGCAGAACAACAGACAAAATTGGAATACAATTATTTGAATTTATAAACGACAAATATTTGGCTATCTCTGCACCAGACTCGTATACATTTTTCCCTCGCAACACTAAACATAAACCTGATCTTATTGACCTTACAATTACCAAAAACAATTTTTACAACCACGAAACCCTCACCATTGATGAATTAGACTCAGATCATCGACCAATTCTCTTGAGCCTTTACACTAACTGCGAAAAGGCCCCGGTCACACCTCGCTATAACTTCGCAAAAGCAAACTGGCAAACATTTAGTTCCACCCTAGAAACTGAAATTAATTTTAAATCCGCGCCAGCAAACTTTACATACATTGACGAAGTCATAACTAATCTAACTTCAAGCATAAAAACTGCAATTCACGCTTCGGTCCCTCTGTATACCGTAAACAAATACGATCCACCTCTCAGCCCCGAGATTTAAGACCTTATCGATACCCGTAATAAGCTCTGCCAAACGCGTTGAAGAACTAAAAGCTGCATTCTCAAAAAAACAATCAATTACCTGCGTAAAACAATAGCAATTAAAGTTCAGGAGCACAGATGTAAAAATTGGAATACAGGAGTCGTTAAACTTAAAATTAAAGACAACTCTATATATCGTATGACTAAAGCCCTAACGAAGCCGCGAACCAATATTCCCCCTCTTAAAAAACCGGAACTCCAACCGACAAAGCAAATCTCTTACCTGCAAATTACGAAAGTAACTTCGCTCCACACGTCAAGCCATCTGACCCGCAACACATTACTGAATGTGAAAAAATTGTTTCTGACTTCCACACAATCCCAAGGACGAATAATTTCAAGAAAATAACCTATAAGGAATTAACAAAACACATTAAAATTACTAAAAATATGAAAGCACTCGGCCCTGATTCAATTTCAAATTTAGTCCTCAACAAGCTTCCTATCTCGTGTCTAACTCACCTTGCACTTATCTTCAATGCCTGTATTTGGCGAAGCTACTTTCCTGAAACTTGCAAAATATCTCATATTCTAGTTTTTCAGAAAAAAGGTAAGGAGCCATATCATCCAACCAGCTACAGGCCCATTAGTCTATTAAATATTATGAGCAAAGTCTTTGAAAAAATAATACTCGCGTAAACTACCACCTCGAGGAAAACAGCATCCTTAAATCACAATAATGCGGTTTTAAAAAAGGTCACTCTACCCAGCACATGATGCTTAAACTCACCGAAATCATTAGTTTAAATTTCAAGCGAAGAAAGCAAACTGGAGGTGTTTTTCTCGATGTAGAAAAAGCTTTTGATAGTGTCTGGCATGTAGAACTGCTCAGAAAATTAATAAATTACAATTTCCCAAGAGCACTCATCCTCTTTATAAATTCTTATCCCTGAAGTTACAATTAGATTATATGTAGACGAAACCACACTATTTACTTCCTCTTGGTTAGTCCCGAGAATCTTAAAATTACCTAACCACCCGGTAATAAGGGTAGAATAGAGAAAAATTAATATTTTCAGATTTCATCGCAAAAGTGAAGATTATTCTATTATTTTTAATGCGCGATTTTTCCATGTGCTTAAAATGTCACAATCAGAATAAGATACATCCTAAACTTATTCATTTCTATTTCCATAGCGACCGCCACACAGTTTTCTATTCTCCCAAAGAGGAGGTGTTTTTAATATATTTAATTCCTTCTAATTGTACCAGTAACGCACCTCACAGAGATATTTTTTATACCTCAGTAGTGGCCATATTTTGATTTTATTTAATTTCTTCTAATAAGTTCACAAAATATGTGTCATGAGTTGTTTTAATTCTTTCATGCGGAATGTAAATTCTGAAATTTTAATTCTCACCAATTCAATTCTGCCTCTCTAGAGGTAAAATTATTTAAATTCACACATTTGCATAGATTTTTTGTAGCATTTTTTAAGACGTTTAAATAAATTGTCAAAATATAAATAAATAAATATAAATAAATATAAATAAATATAAATAATGAAAAATAAGTTAAATAAATGCTTTCGTTAAATTTTACTAAGTCCATTGAGAGGAATAGGATTTGCACTTTTTCTGTTCCCGTTGGGGGATTTTTAGCCGGGGGAAAAATCGCGTATTCATAGGAATACAAATTCTTAATTTTTCTGAATTCAACCCTTGTTACCGGGCAAGCTCTTGAAATCATTGAGGCATGGGCGGGCTAAGCTTTGGAGAATAAAAATTATTGTAGCAAAGTCAGAATCAATTCTTTTCTCAGTCAGAAAACCTGTCAAAATAGATGCACCAAAAATGTTTAACGAACCAACAGAATGGAAGAATTCCGTAAAATACCTAGGGGGTAAATTTCATAAGCGTCTAAATTGGAAGCAGCATATCCACGAAAGTAAAGGGAAAGCTCCCGGGGTTAGCTCGCGTTTAAGCCCTATTATTAATAGGCACTCGAGTCTAAAACCTGAATATGGAATCCTAGTTTACAAAATGTTTATCCGACCAATCATAACAAGAACTCTGTCCTGCACAGAGGATTTCAATTACTTTATATTACAGAGTATATCAAAGAAACCGCGACTAAATTCTATGAGTCAGCATCATAATAACCTTTTAAACACATCTCCCCCTGCCCGAAAAATCGGTGAAATTCTGAAAGAAAATTTCTGATAGATTCTGAAACAGTAGGAAAAATATTCTTTTTAGATTTTATTAGAATCTTTCCGAAATCTGCATTCGAATCCTTTAGTTTCTTTCCGAAAATTTGTCCCAATATAATTCCATCAGATCTTATCAGAAGTGTCTCACTATAGTGTTCTATCGGTTCTTATCAGAAATGTCCCATTTATTCTTATCAGATGTTATCCGAAATTCTTAATTAATAATATTATCAATAATATATTATTTTGTTTTTGCAAATTATTATTTTAAAAAGTTAATAATAATTTTTTACTTAATCCTTCGATACATTTTAATTTAAAAAGTTTATAAACAATTATGTCATAATTACATATCAAGTTCTGTTAAACAATATTTATATAACAATATTACATAATTTAGTTTTGTGATCAAATTTCGGATGCAGATTTCGGAAAGAATCTGAAAGATATGGAAAGATTCAGAAAGAAAGTTCTATCAGAATAACAAAACTCGTGGAATTTTAAACCAAACAAAAGAATTTTCAACTAAAATGATGAATATTTAAATAAAATATTTGAATTTTTAACCCAAAAGATGAATTCTAAATGAAAGGAGACATTTTTAAATAAATATTTTAATTTTAAACTTGAAAAAAGATTTTTTTTAACAGAATATAAACTAGTTACATTTTTAGTAAAAAAAGTAACTTTCATCTAAACTGGTGAATTTTCAACTAAAATGATGAATCATCAACTGTAATAGTTAACTTTTAAACAAAAATACGAGTTTTTAACTAAACTATGAATCTTTAACTGAAACAGTTGAAGTTTCAAAAACAACAAAATATGTTTTACTAAAATAAATCAATTGTCAATCAAAACTTAAATAATTAAGTTTCATGTTAACGAAATCAATGTTGAACCAAAAAAGACGAATTTTAAACTAAAAAGACCATTTTTCAACAAAAAATTGAACATTTAAATTTTCTGTCAACAAATGAATGTTCAACGAAAAAATTAATTTTAAATCAAAATTATGAATCTTCAATTTAAAAAAATTAATTTTCAGCAAACCAAAAAGTAGAATTTTTAAATAAGAAGATTAACTTTCAAAGAAAAAACTCATTTCCTACCAAAAAAGTGGATTTTTTAACAACATACGCGAATTGTTCACGAAATAAAATTTTAATTTAGGAAGACAGATTTACATCCAAAATGTTGAATTTTGAAGTAGAAAAGGTCCATTTTTAACCCGAAATAGTTAAATTTTCTATGGGAATATTAAAATTTTTAGACAAAAAATTGATTTTCAACAAATTATAAGTTATATTTTTAAAAAGAGCTCAATTTTCAATTAAAATGATAAGTCTTCCAAAAAAATTAATTTTTAATACAAGATTTTAGCTTCTAACCGCAAGTAGTTGAATCTTCTGGAAAAGGTACATTCTGAATGAAAAATGTAAAAAAATTTTATATTGTAATTTAGAAATATTTCCTTTTCGAAAGAATACTTCTACTCTAAGCTCTACTTGAAGCACTATCTTTTTTCAAACTTCGGAAAAAGGAAATTTTAAATAGTTACGAATTTTGACTTGGAACAGAGATTTTTTGAACTCCTTTCTCCTGAATCTCAGTTTTAATTTTTTCTAATGCCCCTTCTATGTCAAAAACTCCCTGTCCCAAGGGAAACTTCATTTCTTTACCGAAATTCCCTGTCCTAAAATGAAAAAATAATTATTTTCAATCATATACTCTGCAACTGTAGATAAAGTAAATGAACTATTTTTTAATTCAATTTCCGGTCATTTCGTGGTTTTTTCCAAGTCTTACCCAGTTTTTCCTTTTATATTCATAAAAAGTATCAAGTTTTTAATGAATTTTTGTAATTTTGTTATACATAACAACGAAAAAACAGAGTTATCGGCTCGGAGCACCATCTATTGGATTTATCTGAACTACGATACCCCTCCAGACGGTAAAATAACAACTACTACATACACATACACGGGTGATGCATATGGCTGGTATCAGCTATGAAAGTTCCGAATCTTATTGCTAGAGTTACTATGTGCGAAATATCTCCGCATGGCGGTGCTTCTCGCACGTGTCCCTACTCAAAGATATTATAAACGTAGATGCGGTGCGGGCTTAGTTGCTCACCATAAATGTAGACGGCGCGTCCGGCGAAAAAAGTCACTTCCCCTCTACCCACCGCTCCCCGTAGAAAGCATCCATCGATATAGTTTGCCAAGAGCCACTTGGAGCGCTGTAAGCAGCTCTCGGTACACCGATGGTAAACTTAGCTTGGAAAAGAACCATTGAAATTAAAATTAAATTGCCAATTAATACGTTTTTACATTTCATAACAAACGTAAAATGTCCACGCTTTGTAAAACATGGTTATTTTAATAGATACCAGAGAGAAAATTAAAAGTATAATTTACATTTCTGTTTCATATATTTTGTAATATTTATAAAGTTATTTGATTATTTCCAAATATATCTTTGTTATTTCTCATCTTTTTATATTCTTTTATGGGTAACAATTTATTTACTTCACAATATTATATTTTTATTCAAACAGATAAAACTTTTAGTGCAATATCGATACATAGTTCTTCAATATTATTGAGTGTGTATTTTTATATTTGTATAGTTTGCAATTTCTACAGATATTTTAGTCTATTCGACTAATGAATTTACCGCATGTATTTTAAACTTCTTAATTATTACGTTGCGACAAAGGTTCCGATCACTGACAATGAGTTCACTGGCAGGGTAATAATAAGTTAATAAATCTATAACTGCTGTTTGGGTCAAATCTGTATTTGGTGTTAGGATTTCTCTACTTTAAATCAGAAAACTTTGAACCCTCAGAACAGAGGCTAATATATATATATATATGTATATTAAAATGAAAAAACATGGGTGAATTTATTTTCCTAAGAGAACAATTTTGTGAACATGCCCGTTGAAATTTCTCAAATGTGACTTTGTTGGGCCCCAAATTAATTAAAATTTTTAACCCAATACTTTGAAATAAAAGTCTAACAAAGGAATAATTTGGAAATCAATATCTTGAAAATTCATGAATTTTT
>NC_046661.1:31287637-31292955 GCF_010883055.1 Belonocnema kinseyi | reverse complement strand
TCATATTCTATATCTATTTGAATATGCGCGCGGATAACTACTAAAGATTGACTACACCTGTTCATTCAATTACGACACGTGACGGTCCAGTACGTCACACTATCAAAGATATTAGGTCCTAGATACGGCATGAGATTAGTTGCACGAGATACCGGTAGTTAGCGCGGCGGGCAAGTTTATGTCCTGCATATATATATATATTGCTCTTAGTTCGGCCACATACATGTAGAGGCGCGACATGTACCGATTGGTTCCGTCACATGTTTGTAGAGGCGCGACAGGCAGTTATATATTCGGTCGCGCCAAATTATAGTGCATTTGAAATCCAAAATGGTAATAATCTAATTTTACTTTAAAAGTGAATGGAAAAATATTTTTAATTGAGTAGAAAAGGTCTCGAAGGAATTCGAAAACTCTAAAGAATTTTTGAAATAAAAATTATGCCCAAAATGTAGCAAAGATGTTAGTATAAAATAGTAATAACAAATTTGAATTAAAAACTTTATTTTTGATTTAAGTTATAATTTTTTTGTAAATTAGTAGAAAAGTGAATTTGAAGATACAGTTAAGTTTTATTTAAATTTAAATAAACTAAAAAAGCTGTCTGGTTAAATCAACCAGAATTGTGGTTGAATATGTCCTTACTATTTTTTTCTGGTTGAAGAAATAAAAATTCTGAAAAGAAATTTCCTTATAAAAACGTATAAAAAAATTTTTTTCCTAAATTTCCTTATAGACCTAGACAAATGTCTTCTGCAATGTTTCATTTTTTTAAATATTAGTGAATTAAATGTTATATGAGTTTTTTAACAACTGTAAAGTGTAAGAAGCATTTTCGAAAGTCAAATGAAATTACGGCTTGCTTCTACAGTTTAGCTAAGGCCATGTTATA
The DNA here is from genome assembly GCF_010883055.1 of Belonocnema kinseyi. NCBI lineage: Eukaryota > Metazoa > Arthropoda > Insecta > Hymenoptera > Cynipidae > Belonocnema > Belonocnema kinseyi. Next base: position 31,292,063 of record NC_046661.1, on the reverse strand, counting down.
AATATGAACGATTTTTTCAAATTGAAATAAGAAGTAACCCAATATTACAAAAAAATTTGCCTAATTTTTTTTTTATTATCATTTAATACTAAAACTTGACATAAAAATTGCCATAATTTTCGTCTTTTTGTTGTTTTAATACATGAACTAATTACATTTTTTAAACCGCAACCATGAAAAATAATATAAACCAATGCTATAAATTCACATAATTATTATGTGCTTCAATAGTCTATATTTCTTTAAAGAATTTGACGCTGTTTATATTTTACTTTCTTTTTAATAAATATATAAGTTTCCTTAGTTTTTTATTTAGTTTCCTTTAATTATTTCCCTTATTTCTTTATTTTGTATTTATTGAGAAAAATAAGTTGAAACTTTGAAATTTTCTCCACCGGTCATGTATAGAAAACTATACTTTCCAGCTGGTCGATTAAGCTTTTGTTTGCATTTACTTGTTTAACTGTTTGCATATTTAATTCCATTAAAAATTTTTGGTTTTGCTAAAATAATTATTTTAAATTATTTCCTTTAATAAAAAACTTGCTTTTTTAAATTTGTTCGTAAATAAATTTATTTTCTGATAATTTAAATATTGGATTAACTTTCAGTTTTTTTATAAAATTTTAAAGACTTATGCATTATAAATTAATTACCACATTAACAAAAAAGGCTTTTTAAAGAAAAATAACAACAATCATGCAAAAAAACCCACTTTTTTAATTGAAAAACATATTAACAATGTTTATTTCTTGCATAATTAAAAAGAAATTAGGAAAGAATTTCATATTTGAATAAAATTATGAATCGAACCAAAAAATACATGACAAGTCAAAAATGTCATCTAGGTACTTGAAGCTAAAGTGAATATTTATTTCTGACAATATTAAAACTTCCATTTTAATATTAAGTTTATTAAATTAAAAAGGAAGATATGTTAAAATTATTTACGCCTAGCGTTATAATGCTTAAAGATTCTTGTTCTTCAAAAATCAATATATTCCAATCAAGATTTTTTTCTTACTTCTTAAATCTTGTAAACAAAAACAAATGTTTTCATGTAATAAATAAGAGACGAAATTTTGTTATCAAATACTTTTTTTCAATGTAATAAACCGTGATTATTTTTGCCGTCTTGGAGAAAAAAGTTATTCTCTACAGTTTGACGTGAGGGTCATTTTCGCGTTGCAGCGTATACGTAAAGAAGACTCACGTCAAAACGAAGATAGTGAGTTTCTTCACGCAAACAGCAGATTTTGTTTAACCCATTTTTCCCTCTCGACGGATTGTTCACCTTGGCGCGCGGAGTATTACCTTAATTAATTTTTTTACGCAAAATAGTCGTGTCTACTAACATGTAATATTTTTTTCTCGATGACTCAAATTAAACAAAAAGGTTTGAAAGTGTAAAATTAAAAATGTAAAGAATTGAACAAATTCTGAATTTAAGAATCAAATCCTAAGCAATTAAAAATTTTAACATTGAAATTCAATTTGGTTTTGAATATAAGGGTTTAGTATCGTAAAATTGACAGCTGTAAGCCTTCTAACTTGATTAGGCTTAAATTAATCGCCTCCAAAATCTGATAATACCCAAATACAAACATTTAGAATTCTGCATTTCAATTTTCAATTCAAAACTTTTAAAATTAAATAATTTAAATTTATTAGATTATACTTAAGGCATATTCAAAAATTTTAAAATATTAATGATTGTATTTTTACATTCTCATCATGTACGAGGGTAGTTCAATAAGTCCTTAGAATGAAGTATAAAAACAATTTTTTTTGGGGTAAATTTTTTTTATTTTTCAACATAATCTCCTTGGTGCTGACTGAAAACAGATGATTTGGAGCGATTCGCGCGCCATCTGTTGGTCATTCTAAGGACTTATTGAACTACCTTCGTATGATTGAGAAAGTATTAGAATTGTCGGAAATTTGACATGTTTTTCAATGGATCTCCACGTTTCGAGACCTCCTGAATCCGAAAATCAGGTTTTCACGATGGCTTCTGTCTGTCTGTCCGTCCGGCCATCCGTCCGTAAACGGACGGACGGCCGGAAAATTTTTTTTTAATAAACCGAATATCGAAATTTGAAGCCGAAAAACGCACGATATGAAAAAAAGTTAGAAGAAGAAAAATATTTTTTGTTTGAAAGCCCTACAAGATTATCAGAACAAATTTTTGGATCTTCTTCAAAAATCTACGATTCAAGTTTTGATTGCACAAAAAAAATCGAAAATAAAAAATCCATTTTGTGGACAAACTATGTAGAATACGAAAAGAGATTTGTTTTATTTGTGAAAAATAACTTTGAAAAAAAATAAAGTAAAAAAATGTGTGAAAAAACGTCAAACATTACGAGAAAAAAATCCAACAAAACCTGTTTACAAATGTCTGTCGGAAATCGAGCGCGCATCGAGAGTGTTTCGATGAGAATGTGTACCTCAAAATCTACAGAGCTTTGAGAAACTTAATATTTGATTATACTTAATTAAGTAGACAATTCAGAATATGAAGACGCATATAAATACTGCCATCTAAAAGAGATCTTTTTGATAAAGTTTTTTTCAAGCATTCCAAATGCAAAGAATAAATATCCGAGCGCGAAGCGCGAGATTCGAGCGTCTGGCGCCCTAGGCGTACTCAAACTTGCGAGCGAAACGAGCCGCGCGCGCAGCGCGCGACGAGAATGTTCCCGCGAACCGGACAGATTTTTAATTTATCAACTCTATGAAAAAATTTCAAATAATACAATTCTTAAAATTTGTGTTTATAAAATTACTCAATTTGAATGTTTTAAATTGAAAATATATTAAAACATTTTAATTTAAAATTCCTTTCCTAATAAAAAGTTGTCGATTTCAAAGGCTTTACATTAATTCCAATTTTTCACGAGGTTTGACATCGAATAATCTGCTTATTGCAGCTTTAGACTATTTATATCCCAAAGCTGAAAAAATGTATTGCCGAATCATAAGAGATTTCATTTAAAACGTTTAAAATTAAATAATTTGAATTCACAGGTTATACTAGAAGAATATTCGAAATTTTACAAATACTGAAATTTTGAATTTTAAATTTATAAACTAGTTTTTTTCAATAATAATTATTTTATTCTTACGCTTCGAAAATAAAATAATTACACTGTAATTTTAATTGTTTTCATTTAAAATTTCTCTCAGTTAAAACCTTTTAATTTTAAAGACTTTGAAATTATAATCCAATTTTCGGAACTGAATAATTTTGAATGGAATAATTATTTAATTGCTAACATACTTCTAATTTGAATTAAAATTGTGGGATAGTAAAGTATTTCCATGCAGAATAGTTATGCTGAAGTTTAAACGCTTCCTTTTATATTTTGACATTGTCGACTTCTGAAAAGTTTCTAACCAAAAACTTTAGAACTATGAGTCTTAATTACTTTCCTGAGTTTTTTTTGTTGAATTTAACTAATTATTATAAAAATAAGGGAATTTTTTTTAATTTCTCCAGCTTATTTGAATACTCTCGATTGTTGAAGCCATGAAACAACCCACATATATTTGTATTCAATTCAATCAAATTTAAAATTTAACGACAGTTTCATTTTCATTGAACTAAATTGTACTTAAATTTAACACCATTTAACACCATTCAACATCCATAATTTTAACTGAAATTTACTTAAATTGAAATAAATTTTATTTAAATTTTGAATTTAACTAACATGTATTCACTTTTTGAAATGATCTAAATTGTATTCAATCTTTAAATTTAGTTTTACAAAATAATTTTTAAAATTACACTACAATAAATCTTAAAGTACGAATAGAATTGTTTTAAAACTTATTTACTTAGTATCTAGAAAATTTCTCTTTGAAAAGAAACCAGACGAGAAATTAATTAATCTAAACTTTATTCAATTCTTAAATTCACCTAAATTTCATTTAAATTTTGAATTTAGCTAAACTTTATTTAAATTTTAAATTCAATTAAAGTTTATTTAATTTGGAATTTAAATACATTTTATTACATTTTTTAATTTATCCTAATTTCATTTAAATTTTAAGTTTAGTTTGTAGAAATAATTTTAGAAATTTAACTAAAATTCTAAAGTACGAAAAGAATTTTTTTACATTTATTTATTGTCTGGAAAATTTAATATAATAATAAATAGAATATTTGTAGGCTCTCTTTAATTTGAATATAATTAGGTAAATCAGTGTTCACAACATTTTTAGCGTACAGGCCGTACAGAGCCAGTCAACCGACTCAACTATAGCAAAGACTGCTATAGTGATGGCGAAAGCGAACGCGAGAACGATAAACAGAAAATCACGTTCGGCTTGGAATTCAACAACTTTCGGTGTACGCCCCGGGCCTCACCTCGCCCGCTTCCGTGCTAGGAGGACGCGGTTGCCATAGAAACGGTGAATA